>NW_013670059.1:19232-30738 GCF_000517525.1 Limulus polyphemus | reverse complement strand
CTTTTTTATACAGTTAATCTTCTGAAGTAAAACTATACGACAGTGACTTTTTTATACAGTTAATCTTCTGAAGTAAAACTATATGACAGTGACTTTTTTATACAGTTAATCTTCTGATGTAAAACTATATAATAGTGACTTTTTTTATACAGTTAATCTTCTGAGGTAAAACTATATGACAGTGACTTTTTTTATACAGTTAATCTTCTGAAGTAAAACTATATGACTGAATTTTTTATACAGTTAATCTTCTGAAGTAAAACTATAGGACAGTGACTTTTTTATACAGTTAATCTTCTGAAGTAAAACTATACGACAGTGACTTTTCTATACAGTTAATCTTCTGAAGTAAAACTATACGACAGTGATTTTTCTATACAAAAATTATTCTTCAGAAGAAGATTTAGTTCACAAGGAGTTACTGAAAGTCAAACTGTACAATAATGACTTTTCCATGCAGTAAGTCTAATGTAATGCCTATAACTACTTAATACAAGAATATGGATAACGTCTACAGGAACATATACTACTATATAATATAAAGTTCAGTGAAATTCCCCTGGAATGTCTACTGCTAAATAATACAAAGTTCGGTAAAATTCCACTGGAACATATACTACTACATAACACAAAGTTTAGTGAAATTCCAATGGAATATATATACTACTACATAATACAAAGTTCAGTGAAATTCCACTGGAACATATACTACTACATAATACAAAGTTTAGTGAAATTCCAATGGAATATATACTACTACATAATACAAAGTTTAGTGAAATTCCAATGGAACATATACTACTACATAACACAAAGTTTGGTGAAATTCCAATGGAATATATACTACTACATAACACAAAGTTTAGTGAAATTCCAATGGAATATATACTACTACATAATACAAAGTTTAGTGAATGCCTACTACTGTGTAACATAATGTTTAGTAAAAACTCTTCTGGAATATTCTAATACTTGTAAAGTTTCTTAAACTGCCCGAAAAAGTGACGAAGTTGATTTAAAGAAAATGTCAATATTTTGACAGATTAGCTCAGTCCTATTTAAAAATGACACTATTTCAAGTATCTTTCAAAATTTCTTGATAACAAGTGTGCAATATGGTTACATAAAGTATGTTTATACATTTTGCAAAAAACATACTAATGCAACCACTATTGACAAATCATTGTCAGATTTTGAAAAAGGTAACTCAACAAGTTACAAACCTTGGATACTTGAGGATTTGTGCCCTTAACAAAGTCAATATAATCATTGTAGAATACTAAAGGACCACACAAGAGTGTTTGGAAATGAAAGATGTAACTGAAGAATTCCAGCATTGTTGGTATGCGTCTAAAAAAGCATAACAAAAAATCAAAAAAGTAGTAACACTAATTATGACTAATAAAGATAATTAAAATTAAAAATGCTGACCATATTTTTAAAAATCATTCAGAAAAACAATATTCATAATTTCACCCAGTAGCACCTTGATGAACTTTATTTTAAAACTAGTTCAAACTAAAAAAGAAAAAAAAACACATTTCTGAAATTAGTTCAGAAAAACAACTTTCACCTACAAGAAATGTATCTCAAAAATGATCTATAAAGAAACTTCTGTTGAGCAGAACATTTTCTTAATATATTTTAACGTTTTTGATTAAAAGAAAATAATAGAATATTGTAAAATTTTACTGGTACTGTACCTAAACAGAAACTATAACTTTGCTTCAGTAAAAATAAAAAAATTTCTAATCATATTCATACCGAATCACAATGATCAAGTCTAACTCAGTGTTTCTGACACAAATAAATCATACTTAATCTGTTTAAGCAATTTGTTTTTCTTAAATAAATGTTTAATGAGTTGTTTGTAAAAAGAATACTACTTGATGATGTGTTTTCTCTGATGAACTGTTAGCTTATCTTCTGGCCTTGTTAAACCATCATGAAGACTGAAGGCAATGCTTGTGACTTTCTGTGTGGCAATCATCACAGGACTGAAAACATCAAACCATTAAAGAGAGTGAATAAATAACTTAACTGTGTGACTATGGTTCTCACACAATATTTAAAAAAAGAACAAAAAATAAACAGACACTCCCTACCTAGGTATACATGAACCAATGTATTATGTTGTGACAACCTTTATTAATTACTATGTGGTTATGATAATGACTGATATAGACTGTATAACAACCTGTATTTTTGAGGATACGAACTCACATACTGTGTTTTGACAACTTATATTAATTACAGTAACGTACATAAGTTGACACAGTAATACCGAGGTCTCCTGTAATCTGTCAAGTTAACATTCTGCTACCACTGCTTACAACTTAAAATAACAATCCTTGTAAACATTAGGTATCTGTCTTGTTAATATTGTTCTACCACTTAAACTAACAATCCTTGTAAACATTAGGTATCTGTCTAGTTAACATTGTACTACCACTTAAACTAACAATCCTTGTAAACATTAGGTATCTGTCTAGTTAACATTGTACTACCACTTAAACTAACAATCCTTGTAAACATTAGGTATATGTCTTGTTAATATTGTTTTACCACTTAAACTAACAATCCTTGTAAACATTAGGTATCTGTCTAGTTAACATTGTTCTACCACTTAAACTAACAATCCTTGTAAACATTAGGTATATGTCTAGTTAACATTGTACTACCACTTAAACTAACAATCCTTGTAAACATTAGGTATATGTCTAGTTAACATTGTTTTACCACTTAAACTAACAATCCTTGTAAACATTAGGTATATGTCTAGTTAACATTGTACTACCACTTAAACTAACAATCCTTGTAAACATTAGGTATCTGTCTTGTTAATATTGTTTTACCTCTTAAACTAACAATCCTTGTAAACATTAGGTATCTGTCTAGTTAACATTGTTCTACCATTGTTTACAATTGACAGTAACAGTCCTCACTAGTAAATCTTTACAGTCAAAGTAAACACTGATATTACATTAAACTAGTACATAAACTGTAAACCTTTTAATCCAAGTGGATTTGATCCAGACATATAGTACCACTGTAAATGTGTATATACAAACCCAGTTATATCAAGTGTCCATCCACCAAATTCGTACTGCAACCGGAGCAGGTGGAGTGAGGATAGATACAGCATAGAGATAAAGAGGACCCTCCTGAAAGGACACAAACACTTATTGAAACAAATTTTATTTGACTTAATTAGTAAGATATTAAAGCAATACAATTTATAATAAACCTTGCCACATATTTGATAATCAGTAATACAATCTATGTTTCAGTTAGCTTTCAAAAAAATGAAAGAAAGAAAGAAAGCTTCATTTATAAGCAAATAACATTATTTTAATTATCTCTCCATGTGTTCTTTCATTCTAAGAAATGTAAGCAGCTTAGTTCCTGTACAGCTGAAATTTGTTAGGAACTGCTGATTTCACCAATCTTTAAAAGCTACAAATCCCTATTTTGACTCCATATCTATAGTAGTTATCAATTTTAGTGGAGTCAAAATAAGGATTTGTAGCTTGAGAAAATAATGTAGACACTATTTCCAGCCTAGTTTGTTTAGAGTCCCTAGTTGTAGGCTTGAAAATATAATCTTTACATTTTGATTCAACTTGTTTCTGTACTTGTTTGACACTCCCTATCCCCCCTTTTTAAATGAACAATTTCTAATTATCTTGATTCTTAAGTTTTTTAAAATAAATCTCAAGCTACATATGTAAATATACATTCAGTTGAATGTTACATGTTTTTCAACAGTCTACTGCTGCTTTGGTTTTTTTCCACCCATTATTTACTGAGCCAGGTTGGTTTGTGCCCAAGGTTTCATGTAAACACGTGTTTAACAAGTGTCAAGTACAAAGGAAGCTGCTCACAACATCACATATATTATGTATTTATAGTCACATAAGTCAACTTCTTAAATAGGTCATGGACATTCATAGTGTTTTATATAGTATATCTGTCCAGGTTTTGGTACAAAATACCCAGTTGATTTTGCTGTAGGCTCGTGAAACCAAAATATGAATAATAATGATAAAATAATACTAAAATATGCACTCAAAATTTCAGCAAAGCATAAAAATCAGTAGAATAAATCACCACTCACAAGAGTAGAGAAATCTACTATGGTAATCGTCTACTGCTAGAAAACTCACTGAAATAGTCGCAGAAAACCACATAGAGACAAAGTACAACAAATAACTTGAAAAATAATGAATCTTCAATGTGGCAGTTTCCAAATAATGTACATTAGTAAAACACTGGATTTTTTCAATGGCAGAAAGCGAAGGACTTGGGGAAATTCTTCAGGGCAAAAAACAAAGGCATTTATTATATTAATTTTAAACTACCCTATGTCACACTCAATACTGCATTCATTACTACTGTTCATGTTTCAGTAAAATATTCATAGCTGTTTTTTCCTGTAGTAACTTGTAAAACTATAATCAATAAATATACACATGGTTTACTCTAATAAAATAAAGCATTTCTGACTCGGATAATGGTGCTTAAATGGCTTCTACATTTGTGCGAGGTTTGAATGCCTTCAAAGAGATTATTTTGGTAGCAAAAAAGAATTTAGAAAATTTTGTAGGGTAGAAATCACGCGTTTCCAAAATCAACTTAAAAACAGCCCTACAACCTTCACAGGAGTTTGATTGGTAGATTTGTCCAGGTTTGAATAAAATATTCATAGTCATTTTTTCTGTAGGTTTGTGAAACAATAATAATATTATTATGAAGAACAAATGGATGAATTTTGTTTACTAATCAGAAAATCAACTTTTTTTTTGTTATTATCAATATTTTTGCAGCCTTAGCCATTAAAATAGAAGGTCTTTAGTGTTGTTTCAAGAACAAGTCTGCTGCTTTTTTTAAGATGGTTTTTGCCTGCATGTTCTATTAGAATTTGTGAAATTCCTGGGTGATCCCTATTATGAACCACTATTGTGGTTCTTGATTATTTTATTAAGTTTCTAAACCTAGGTTTCAACATTTCAGAGTTGTACTGTTCAATAACCCAGTATTGAATTGTTGAACAATTGAGTTATATTGTTAAATAAACCAGAGCTGTATTGTTCAAGGTCCCAATGTTGTGTTGCTGAAAATCCATGATTTCTATCATTAAACAACCCACAACTCTTATTGTTCAATAACCCAGTATTGAATTGTTGAACAATTGAGTTATATTGTTAAATAAACCAGAGCTGTATTGTTCAAGGTCCCAATGTTGTGTTACTGAAAATCCATGATTTCTATCATTAAACAACCCACAACTCTTATTGTTCAATAACCCAGTGTTGCATTGTTTAACATCCATGAGTTCTATCATTAAACAACCCACAACTCTATTGTTCAATAACCCAGTGTTGCATTGTTTAACACCCATGAGTTCTATTGTTAAACAACCCACAACTCTTATTGTTCAATAACCCAGTGTTGCATTGTTTAACATCCATGAGTTCTATCATTAAACAACCCACAACTCTATTGTTCAATAACCCAGTGTTGCATTGTTTAACACCCATGAGTTCTATTGTTAAACAACCCACAACTCTATTGTTCAATAACCCAGTGTTGCATTGTTTAACATCCAAGAGTTCTATTGTTAAACAAACCAGAGCTGTATTGCTAAAGAGCCTGGAGTTGTATTCTTGAACATCCTTAAATTGTACTGTTAAACAACACAAACAGCTCTATTGTTCAAGAATCCAGTGCTGTATTCTTGAACATTCTTAAATTATACTGTTAAACAACACACACAGCTCTATTGTTCAAGAATCCAGAGCTGCATTCTTGAACATCCTTAAATTATACTGTTAAACAACATACACAGCTCTATTGTTCAAGAATCCAGTGCTGTATTCTTGAACATTCTTAAATTATACTGTTAAACAACACACACAGCTCTATTGTTCAAGAATCCAGTGCTGCATTCTTGAACATCCTTAAATTATACTGTTAAACAACATACACAGCTCTATTGTTCAAGAATCCAGTGCTGTATTCTTGAACATTCCTGAGTTGTAGTATAAACAACTCATAGTTGTATTATTCAAAATTCTGGAGTTATGTTGTTGAATGTCCCTGATTTGTATTCTTAAATAATGCAGAGTTCTATTGTTCAACATTCTGCTTATATAGAATTTTTAAACAATTTCTTGAAGTACTTAGGAAAACGTTGAAATGCACCCATTACATACATCTACACTCAGTACACAGCAAACAGTTTTTATCTATATGCATAAATAACCAAGGTTATGAGAAAATATTTCTTGTGATTTGATAAATATCTACTCAGTACTTTTTATTGTCCCAACAAAAGAAACAAATATAAATAGTATCTACAAAGAATCAATAAACTACTTTCTTAAAAATTCTTAGGATTTTTCAGTTCTTATTTCTATTCCAAAAAGAGCTAAACATTAGAATAGGATAAAATAAACCCTCAACAAAATACAGTGTTGATCACAATAGATGGTAACAATTCAATATTCAAACACCTTCTCCATGTGGCCTAAGATTTACACATGTTAAAACTCCTTCATAATTCAGTTGAAGTATGGTGATGTGCAGATGGTATCTAAGTCACACCCCTTTTGTGAGAGGGCCTTCCTATGACAAGTTCATGTGTTCTATGATAGGCAAAGCATGAAAATTTAACATTTAGAAGAAAGTCATATCTATGGTGTTGAACTGTCTCAGTAAATAAGAAGAAAATGTGATCCCAGAAGGGAAAAAAACATGTTAATCCATGACTGGCTACCTATAACACACTAGAGGTAGTGTAAAAAATTGTCACCAAAAGTAATCCAAGAATACAGCTAAAGTAGGAACCTCTCTCAGAACTTAAGTTAATTCATATGGATTTAAATCCACAAAAGCAACACACAGCCAAACAATAAATTCAATGTTGAAAGTTGTACAGGTGGTATCTGATGTGTAATCACATAGTCACACCTGGCCACTTCATTATTGTCCCACCAGTGATGCAACATTTAAAAAATAGTACAAAGCATGTGAGAAAGTTTTGGTTGCAGAATACACAGTAAGTTAAACATCCGTAGCACTGGTGAAAGTGTCAAGGTGAATCCACGTGTGAGGAATCGCCATTTCCCACGGACTTTGAGAATCGGTACGATTCACACACAGTTCATGGTCTTTAGAAACATTTAGAAAGAAGGGGGTGACCTGCACTGCAGAACAATAAACAGGCCCAGAAAACCATTTTACCTGTGTAGAATCTCAGGGTTTACATTGTTCATAACGATGTACGCCAGTGTTCCTTGTACACACAGATGGCTGATCTGACTGTAATGAGAAAAAACAAAGTTAAACCGTTCACATTTATTACTGACAACTTTTCGTGTAATTAACTAACCTACTGAAATTGCTTACATTTAGACTGTACTAGTTGTATATAAAAGCTGATGGTTTTGTTGAAAACAAATGTAAATATATATATTTTCATATTATACATTCATACATATAAGCAAAAAAAGGTATTACTTATCAACTGTGAAGTACAATTATGTATGTTCATACTAATATAAAATAATTGAAATTTCTCATTTTAGAATTTGTTTAAAGGTTTAAACATTCTATAACAACATTCTTTATTATTTAGATACAAAAGACAAGCTAATCTGGTAACTTTAAAGATAAGTAACACATGCATCAGTGAATATAGCAAAATATTTACACAGTGATGACCTAAAGCCAGATGTCAACAAGCTAGATGCTAATTTGGCAATTTTTAATTAAAGTGCATAAAACAAAAGCTGATTTATGTATTTCATTTGTTTGTGTAAAGTTAAAAAATAATATTTTCTGATAATCTAATCAAAGATAAAAATCAGAAAAACCAGAATGCTTCAACCTTGTTTTTTAGAATCATACAAACCATCCAGTCCTGGATATATATCAATACGTTATTTACTAATTTGCAGCGAGTGAGTGAATATATATACATATATTACAATATTTGTGAAAGACATTTCTTGGACTGCACAGATATGGAATTCATATTTTTCAACACCTGGGAAAAAAGAGATTTGTAAGTTTCACCATTACACTTTGCCTGTTAGACAACTGTTTCTTATTTATTTCTTTTGCTGGAAAAATACTCCAGGTAGTTTTATTGAGAGCCACTCCAGTTACTGAAAATTCTGAGAATTTAAAACTGTGTATCTCTCAACTTTAGTCCAAAATTATTTATCTAAAGAAATATCTCTCTTTAATTCACAACTCTATAATCATATGCACAATAACAAATATTTTTAAATTAATGCAATGATATTATTTCATTAGCAGCCAAGTAAAGTTTGACTGCCAGTTCTATGTAGAATATATAAACTTTATTAATTATAAGACCATTTTAGTTCATGACAATAGTAACATAAACCATGATTTCTTTATCAGTTTGTACTTGAAGTATTCTACATGCTGGATAGTAACATCATAATGACTAGATCTTAAAGACCATAAAATATACATCAGAGTATAGATCCAAAACAAGGTGTACATCACTCACGACAAAAACTGAACTACCATTTTACTGACTGAATTTACTGTTAAGTAAAAGTAGAATCTTAAATATTATATTTTACTTTTCTATCTTTTGTTGAATGAGGGGCAAGGTTTAAAGCAGGTCAAGTATAGAGTTGGACAAGGAGTTTTTAAATAACCTAGTACTTGTAATGTTATCTCTTTAAATCTGAAGTTGTGTAAAGTTCAAGTTCTCCAATACTGAAATAAGTTTAAGGTAGAATGTCAGAACTGTTATCGGATGTGATTACATTAAACTAAAACTGTTAAACAAGACAAAGTATCATGCTATTTGTTTGTCTTTTACAAGTTCTTCTATAAATAATTGTATCTGAAAGTGAGATACAAAAAATCTTATGTAAATTTAATCAACTTCTGAAAGGACGAAGATCATAATTAACTTTTCAATTTTATCTTACAGAAAAATCGACCAATTAATTTACACCAAAGCCATAAAAAAATTTTAAAAAATTAAACAATCATGCAACTGGAACTCACTATTACAAAGCACAGGTGTTAACACATTCATCAGACTATCAGCAATGACTTACTGATACACCTACACCTTAGTGAACAAGTCTTGATAAAAATTTGTGTCATCACAAATTTTGAAAGCACTATAAGTACTGATAACTCTGGTGCAATGAGTTGGTTGCAACTACACGAGAGGCCAAATCAAGATTCCAAATAAGATTATGCAATGCATGTACAATTAATTCTATTAATGATAAATAATCAAAGGTTAAAAGTTTCATCTTAAAAAATACTAAAACATTTTGTTTCTGTTTAAGCACCAAGCTACATAATGGACTATCTGAGCTCTATCCACTGCAGAGATAAAAACCCTATTTTAACATTATAAGCCCTCGAGTTTATTGTTGAGCCACACTGGAGGACTCACATTTGGTTAAATTCATTAAAATTAAACCCATTTCTAAGGTAAGCATGCTTATCAAGGTTTGAATTTTACCATAGAAAACTGTTATAACTTTGATCTGATACCCTTTTGTTAGCTCAGTTCAAAATGATTTTTCAAAGTTTGATATTGTTATATCTATCAGGTAGCCAATCATGCATGTGCATCTGTGGTATATTGATTTATAAGTTAATCAATAGTTATTTAATTACATGTATATCTAATAACTGAATACCTTCCACCTCAGAAGCCTGCAAGGAATACTTGATATCTCCTGGCAAGACAAGGTAACTAACACCGATGTACACTCTGTTACGACAGCGCCGGTTGCGCTGGATAGGCCACGTGCATCGTATGAAGGATGGCCGAATCCCAAAAGACATCCTCTACGGAGAGCTTGCCGAAGGACAGAGAGGCATCGGCCGCCCGCAGCTTAGATACAAGGATATTTGCAAAAGAGACATGAAGGTGCTCAACATCAACACCGAAACTAACCCTAACCTCACATTTCATAGCTACAAGTACTACCACCCCACCCTATAGTATACCCTAACCTCACATTTCATAGCTACAAGTACTATCACCCCCACACTATAGTATACCCTAACCTCACATTTTGTAGCTACAAGTACTACCACCCCCACCTTATAGTATATCCTAACCTCACATTTCATAGCTACAAGTACTACCACCCACACCCTATAGTATACCCTAACCTCACATTTTGTGCTACAAGTACTACCACCACCACCCAAATGTGAGGTTAGGTATACTATATGGTAGTACTTGTAGCTATGCCCCCACCCTATAGTATACCCTAACCTCACATTTCGTGGCTACAAGTACTACCACTCCCACCCTCTAACCGCACATTTCATAGCTAACTGAAATAAATAAATTTTGCAAAATCAAGTTTCACCAACAAAGAAGCAGGAAAGTGCACTAGAGGCAGTCAAATGTTGGTGAATTCCTTTCTGAGCCAATCTAGATTAAGATCATTCATGAAATGAATTTGTGGTATACTCATAGAACAATTATTGGCAAAACTCTGTTAGATTAACCCTTCCATTATCAGCTCGTAACCATTAAAGTATCCATGAGTGTAATTATACTATGATTTTTGATAATGTATGCATATCTTTATAAATTTTTGCAGGCTATTGGTAAACATTACAAGGCTTTCATACACAAAATAGCAGGTTTTTAAATTAAGTATTAAGATTTTTTAATCAAATATTTTCTCGTGTTTTTTTTCTTTCAGAATGTTGACTATCTAACATGCAAAGTAATTTTGATTTTAAGATCAAAAGTACTTTTATGTTTCACAAAATTTTCAAATTCCACACGCAAATTCTTTATAACCTCCAGATAATTACCAATTTTTTTTCTTCATATTTTATCTGTTATTTTCACTACTATATCTCTGTATGGGTTGGTTCAATTTGACTGACCTCATAACCACCATAAAAAAATTAGGAAATAAATAAAAATTATGCTTTTTTCATTTTAGAATGACTACAAATTATAACATGAAAACACATGTGTTTAGACTAAATAGTTTAAATTTCATAACATTATACATTTATATATATTTATTATATTGACCTTTTGGTTGTGCCTGGTTAACATTACTGAAGTTGCAATGATGCAGCACACGTTTACTCATGTCACTGTATCCAAGAATATAAAACTATCTTGGCTGTGTTTTAGTGGACTAGTATTTTGTAAAATACAGTCACATTTCAGTTTTAATACATTATATATGTATATAGATTACTACTATTTTAAAAAGTTCTTAAATTTCAGTTATTTTTCTTAAAACATAGAACAGTAAATAGAGAATTATAGAAAACAATTATCTCTTCTAGTTATGAACTCTGAACTTGTTCGCTGCTTGCCATATGTTGCTAAGCCTTATCAAATTTTGCACTTGGAGGATGCGAAACCGAAAGTTTTTTTAGTTATATATATATACATTATAAAATAACCAAAAGTCATAAATTACTATATCATTACCACAGAATTCTACTA
>NW_013670059.1:2280-18267 GCF_000517525.1 Limulus polyphemus | reverse complement strand
TATAGCTTAACAAACTTTGTAACTAAGTACTGTATTGGGTTGTAAAAAAATATGAAATTTTCGTAGCTCACTAAAGCATTACCTTATTGTTTGAAATCTAGCAACAAAAGAATGAGTTTGCTGCTCTAATATTTTGAGAAAGGCTGAGAAAGCCAGTAGGGGACATTCTGAGCTTTCAATTGGTTATTCAGATGCCATAGACAGAAGTAGGTGTGTGTGTAATGAAGTGGGCAGGGCCACTGTGTTTGATTTAGTAAAGGTAGCAATATCTTAGCAAATAGAAAAGATAGGAGGCTTTTATTTTATATTTTAGTTTTCATTATTGGTAATTTGAGTTCTTAATTTGTAAAAAAACTATAGACTTGGATTTGGACATCACAAACATCTAATTTAAACCAATGCTGCATTTAACATACCTACGTGACACACAAAAATCAATATCTAGGATTTTTTTAAGAAATTAACCAATATATAATACAATTTGATACTAAACTTATTCACATACATTCATTAAATAGTAGTTCAATAAAATTTTGAATGTGAGTTTACAAACATGATGACATGGCCTTTGACCTGTGACCAAGGAAGACCTATAGAGATAGGGTTAAGAACTTCTAATATATATATATATAGAAAAGCCAGTGCAGTTTGGTAACACTACATTCCAACAATAGCTTTTATGTCATGTCATTTAGCAACAAAAATATAACCTAATATTGTTGTTAGTCTACGTACTAAAAATATAAAACAATATGTATAAAGAACAAAACTGGAAAAAATATTTGTTGATTTCTTAATTTAGAGTCCCGTTGTTTTATTAAAAACATTAGTTATATAACAGATAATAGCTTAATTCAGAAATGATTTAAGTTTAAAATTGATATTTTTACTTTCATGATAAATTTTATGCACTTGGCTCTAGGCTAGGTGATCCCACACTACGTCTTTACTTCAGGCTTATTATACCAACACTTACTACACTTATAAGGTTTCACCACACACACCTCATTGCCCCCTTGCACCCCGTAAGTAAAATCATAATGGGCAGACAATAATCAAACCATCCTGTCTGGATAAATGCATTTTGGCTTTTATGACTCCTCCTATTTCAATAAATCAAGAGAAAGCAAGCATGATGCAACACACACTGGCTTTTATATAGGTTAGATGACAATAAACTTGGTCTGAAAATATAGTTTGTCAAACCCAGAAGGGAAGCCCTTCCTCTCCTAATCAACTTTACCTGGCTGATAAACATGTTTATAACTAACAGAAAGAGCATATTATTCTCCACATAAATCTTATGTGGCGTTAGGCAGCAGAATCATTTCATTTGTGGTGATCATATTTTGCTGCTCTGAGTACACAAGGATTTTTTTTTAACCTATTTATGCATATTTCAAAGCTGTATGAACTATTTTTTTAGATACCCAAATTTTGATTTTTACTTGAATGCAAACAACTTTGAGTATGGAGTAAGTAATACAAATCCTTGTTTCAATGTATATATTTATTATTATATATTTTAACTCCCTCCCAATGTCTGAGGGATAAGTCTGGGGGCTCATAACACTAAAAATCAAGTATTAATAATGATTAGCTCTAAAGGAAATAGACAATGGGTTCCCCTGTGATTTACTGCTTTTGATAAAAAACATAACTCCTCCAGTGGGTAAAACTACAGCAATAAATGCATAAAAGTAAAAGAAAAGAGATGTGATAAGGATAGCAGTTGAAACTTGAGTAATTTGGAACTTTCAGACTAATACTGTAGTTGGTGCAGTAGAAAAAAAATGGTATTTTAGTTCATATTTTTCAACTTTTCATTTTACTGAATATTAATAATTTTGCTACATTTAGTGTTGAGATAGAGATAATAAGAGGTAAAATAATTTTTTTTACTAAAGATATATTTTGATATTCATTTAGGATGTCTTAGAGGTAAAACATATATAAAGTGAAAAGTGTTTTCATTCAGATTGATTTGGTAAAAGTTCCTGAAATTCACTGAGAAATCTTTGGTAAAAATAATTTATTAAAAAAACAAAATTTTTGTGTTCAACTGAGTTGTAACCATTACCAAAAGCTTGCCAAATTTTGTCAAGATATACATTAATTAATTCAGAATTATGGTAAATATTAATAAGCATAGCTTCACAAGTACTGGCTCAGTAAATCTGACAGAGCTTGTGAATAGATGATTAATAAAATAAACTGTGCACAAACCAATCTACAGATGAATGAAAACAGTCAATTCTACTTACTGTCCAAAACAGAAGTATCCTAAAGCAATTCCACAGCTAAGTGTAAAAATCTGACGTGTTTCAACAGACACATTTTGATGACGAAGAACTTTTCTATACAAGACAGCAAGCAACAACATGACAGATTGAGAGATTATGAAATTTAACTGAAAAAATCAAAAGAAAACACATCAGTTTTTCTTCTATAGTAGTCTATAAAAAATATTATTTAAGCCTTTCACTGCATAATCACTGGCCTGAAATAAGCACACATTAATGACTTTCTTCAAATATTTGTATAAGAGTTTGTTACACCTTATAACATGAACTAAAATACACATTTTAGAAAAATTAATTGAAGTAGTCACTTGCTGCACAGATCATTACTTGTAATCAAAACAGTCATATATTTTCTTAGATGTAGAAACTTTATATCATAAGTTTATAGCAGGTTAAGAACACATATTCAGTTACTTCATGATTTGGGTTCTTTGTTCTAATACATTACTTTTGGTTCAACAGTTTGGACTAATTACACATTCCTGCGATACTTTTACTGTCTTGAAATTTTTACGTTTTATGGTAAATCCTGTACACTGAATCCAAAAATGATATCCATTTTTCTCCATCACATACAGACTTTTTACAAAACATCATAATGCAATACATAAAACAAAGATCACAACACGTATTTTTGAGACTAAAAGATATACATTTGGCACAACAAATCAGAATGAATGAGGATGCATAATCATTTGACATCAATGTTCTTCTCTTTTCTTCAGTTTGTTTGTATTTTTGTTAACAAAAATAACAATAAAAAATGTTCATTGTGGTAAACTAAATAATAATTTGATCTGAGCAAGTTTTTTCTTCTTCCCAATTTGTAAAAAATCCTTACTTGATAGAAAAAAATCAATATTATTTTCAAAATCTGTATAGCTGAACTATGGAAAATCCGTTATTACAACCAAAACATCTTTTAGGAAGTTTAAGTTTGCAAACCTATGTTATTAATACATTACTTTTGGTTCAGTAGTTTGGACTAATTATCAATAGGTTACTTTTGGGTTCAGTAGCTTTTACTTATTACTAATACATTACTTTTGGTTTTGTGGTTTGATCACATATAGAATGTACTAGACATTATTAACAATGGCGATTAACCAAACAGAACCATTATAACTCAGTACAAGAATTACTGGTCACATATGTAATGTACTAGACATGGTTAACAATGATGACTAACCAAATAAAACTGTTAAAACTCAGTACAAAAGCATCTGATCACATGTGTAATGTACTAGACATGATAAACAATGGTGACTCAATAAGTGAAACTGTACTGTAGAATGACATAGATGTTATAGAATCACAGTTATTTTTAAACAGACAATATAAAATAATCAATGATTATAACAATTATAATCAGCACCATCCCTAAATTGTTTGATATGGTAAACGTGTATTAGCAGCATTTAAAATTAAAAGCTAATAATTTATACATATACACATTTGTGTTAAATATTTGGTGTTATATACTGTTTATAATGATATTCAAACACAAAGAGATGCCAAAAACGTATTATTTAAAAAGCATCAGGACTGCATTTTGAAAAAATTATTATATTTGTTAAGCCTTTTTTTCCTTCATGGGAAACAGTATAATGAAAGTGTAGAAATTTTTTCACATCTACACTGAATATAATTTCAAAACTTTAAGAACTAATAATTTCACAATTTCATTTTGTCTTCTTTTGACCTGAAAATAAAAACGGAACCAAAAATTTTATATTCTGTATGTTTACCATATTTGGAAATGTATTCCTAGAAAGAAAAAAACACATTAACGAATTTTATTTTATAGTTTAAGCCCAGATTCATGAAGTATTGAAAAGTAGGCAGTAAATTATTGAAAAATTGCATATTTAATACTTGAAAGAAATTAACCATAAATGAATAGTAAATCATATTTGAGTAAATGACAAAGTTTATATGAAAGTAGGTTTTTCTTCTCGATAAATGAGTACAACTTCTGTAATTAAATACAATAATATTAATACTAAGTAGGCTTACAGAAACCCACGTGTCTCACAAAATGTTGCATATCGTTCATCAAAATAAAATACAAGTTACACACTGCCAAATATTTCATGCCAAGCCTTTTCTTACGCGAGTATAAAAGTTTATGAAATCACTTTACATGTATGTGATGTGTGGGTGGAAACTAGCCACTCGCGTAAAAACCTACCTTGTTTAATGCCGAAACCACGCCCAATGCAAATAAAAGTTAACGTTACGGCTTTATTGATGTTCAATTTGAAATCAACTAAACTATAGATGTACATACTGTCACTGTTTAATAATGATAATAGCATATATGCACTTACAAATTACAATACAAACTATCATGAAATGTAAGCTTAATTTTATTCTTAATTATTATAATTTGTTCAAACTTGGGCCTAACCTTCTTTCAACTTGAGTTTACCTTTCACTGTTTCAGAAAATCTTTCTGAGTGCACGTGTAACGTTTGTTTGACGTCACTCATTACTCGGTCAACTTGCAACAGCTTCACGAGGTGGAAAACATAGTCTAATGATGACAAAACCTTGTCGAAACGTTGTACATTTGCTGTTATGTTAATCATATACTAAAGTTTTTCTTCATTACCCATTCAAGCCGTCTCCAACCATTAACAGTCTAATGATGAACACTACAACTACAGACAACAATGTATTTATTGATACATTTAATATTCCGAAACGTCCAGCTTCAATAAACAGGTTGTTAATATTATTTGTCACTTCTGTGGTTGTAACTTGTACTGTTCATCATTAGACTTCATGATTAATCATTACTTAGTCCGAAATGCAGGTTTTGAAATAAATAACTTAATGACACTGACAATAAAAAGTAAAGTTAGATTTTCAGGCCAGATTCCTTTCAAATAAGTTTGATCGAAATAATCGCACATTACTCTTTACTAATACTATTGGTGTACTATAGTAGTAGTAGTACAACTACTATTAGTGTTATTATTATTATTAGTAGTAATAGTACAGTACAACTAGCATTTAAACTTTAAGTACTAGCACTAGCAGCAGCAGGCTAAGGCCTACAAAGTAAACATTTTAATAAAACTGACGTTAACTACCGACAACAGTAGTTAGAATACATTTCTATATGCAACCAAACCCACTTTCTACTGGCGTACATATTATTGATTTGAAAAATTAGATGTTTCATTTTTCTTACCTGATCTATTGGCAGACCTACAAAATTAGCTAACCACTGAAAAACACGAGAGCCTGCATATAAAGCCCTCCCTCCAGCCATGGCTAACGTATAATAAGTAATAACTATTCGTTACGGGACTGAAGCAACTTAGTCACGTGCCCTTAAATCTTTCAATTCCATTTCCGCAGAACAGGCCAATCACAGCATTTGTTGTTTAGTTGTTATGACTACGTTTCTAAGAGTATCATTTGTTCCGTAGCAAAACTGACAATTTTTCTTATTATTAAACAAATAGTTCAGAATAATGATCTTCAGTGTTAATATTATTTTCCAATATCTTATATCTAATTAAGAACAACCTAAAAAAGCTGGATAGCAAAATGCTGGGAAAATTTAGAATTTCTCCCCAAGTCTCATAGTTACTAGTATAATATTACGCCTTTTAAAAGTTGGAGAAGAATGACTAATAGGTTGAAAAATCGTCAAGTTTTTATATATTTTTATTTAAAGAAGGATGACGTTTCGAGCTAGCGCTCTTCGCCAGATCGTACAATGAGTACAATTACACTTGTCATAAGACAATAGTTAAACTACTGTTATAATCCATTGACTAAGCGGTATGTCTCCTAGCTTGTAACACTAATGTATGGGTTTCGATACCCACGATGGGTGAAGTACAGATAGTCCATTGTGTAGCTTTGTGCTTAATAATAACAACAACAAATTTTGTTTTTTAACTCTAGCGATGATAATTCGAATATTGTGGACTTTGTGTTTGTTTACATATAAAAAACGACTACTTTCGATTTTATAAATAATGTATTACATCAGTGTTTCGGTTTATGACTTCATTTGTTTGTTTGTCAGATTTTGCACAAAGCTACTCGAAGACTATCTGAGCTAGCCGTCCCTAATTTAGAAGTGATAAACTAGAGGAAAGGCAACTAGTCAACACCACCCACCGCCAACTGTTCGGCTATTATTTTACCAATTAAAAAATGGGATTGACCGTTCCATTATAACACCCCCATGGCTGAAAGAGCGAGCATATTTGCGAGTCAAGTGCCGTAACCACAACTGTGACTTCGTCGGGCTCTACGAAACTTGTTCTGTTTTTGTTTTAATTTATTGAACATTTGTTTGCCAGTCTCTTTCTAGGCTAAATCAAACTTATTTAAACTTTGCATAAACAGTAGGTTTGGGCTACATTTTTATTATTTTATTAATGTTTTTGTTCATATTTGTTTAGATGAGGAGTGATTGGTAAAGTCTAGAAATTTCATGAAAGCTTAGACCTCTCTGTAGAATTTCGAATCATCCTGTAGAAACTAAAAAATAAGTACAATATAAAGTGCCTGACTGCGTGAGTTCAAGTTAGTTAATCAGCTCAATATAAGTTAGTGAGTTAGGCAGTGAGAGTTATTGCGTCTGTTCGTCAGATCGTGTTAGTAAGCTAGTTAGTAAACGTGTTTGTTATGGATTCACTAATGAGAAAATTTTGCAAGTAAGATGACTTACAATCGTTTTGGAATTTCTTTTGAAACTCTGCTTATGAAGTTAGGCCTACCAATAAACGTAGTTTATAGCAAATGCTAATGAAGAAAAAGATTAATTCTGTATCCCTACATGGACTGTATTTTGCATTATTTTTGTCAAATAGCCTAAAAGAGCTGGCCAACTATAATGTTGTAAGTTATATTTTCAATGTTTTAATTTAAATGTTAACTAGAGGACACATAACATCAAGATCAAATAAGTTTAGAAAAGTAGTTCTAAATACCTAGAATATTAGTAGTCGAGAAATTTTGCGAAGTGTCTAGAAACAAGGCTACATTAGAAATACAAGAATCAGTGAAGCATTGAGTTAATTTTTAGTTGATAGAATGCCAGTTATTCAGTGAAATATTTAGATCAGTGTTATTTATCTCATATATTCAGTTACACGATTAGTTAGACGTGAAAATGTACAAGTTTATTCGTACGTTAGCCATGGTACCTTTAGTGAGTAAATATCTGTTGAATTTGAAAATAAAAATATATCATTTGTGGACTTAGCCTACAGGGAAAAACTGTTTATAATTGATAGGAGCCTTTAGGTTAAGAAATGAATAAACTAATTTGTTAAGTTGTTTTGTGGACTGGACTGGACTTTGTTCCTTACAAGGAAACTCGTCAATGAATTATTTTAAGGAATTGAAAGGAGTAAGTAACTTTTTGGTTGCTATCCCGGATCACTAACGGCCATGTATGAAATATATAAAACGTTGTTAACAGTTATCCTAACTCAGTAGCAATCATGCAACCAATACGTGTGAAATTGATAACTTTCATTGATGACTGCGTCTACAAAAAATACTTCAATAAAATATACTCTGTGATGTAATGCTGTAATGATAGCTCATTTTTAAACTCAAATTTCAATAAGATCCCTTTTCTCAAGAATGTTTAACATTACTGAATGTCAAGTACGAGTAAATTTTGGAGAACTGTCAGACATTTCCAGAAAAGGTCGCAGGCCCAACAGCCTTCCGCAGGAACTAGCAGTTATACCTGCCCGGAGGGCGGGTATTTCTGCTCGTTTCTATAACTGGTTGTTTGATAGCTTACCTGTTAAAGTTTTATTTTTAAAATATCACACTGGCCCCCTAAGGATCGTACACCAATGTGTATCAATTACATAGTGGTCATATTGGCCCACTATGGATCGTACACCAATGTGTACCAATTACATAGAGGTCATATTGGCCCACTATGGATCGTACACCAATGTGTACCAATTACATAGAGGTCATATTGGTCCACTAGGGATTGTACACCAATGTGTACCAATTACATAGAGGTCATATTGGTCCACTAGGGATTGTACACCAATGTGTACCAATTACATAGAGGTCATATTGGTCCACTAGGGATTGTACACCAATGTGTACCAATTACATAGAGGTCATATTGGCCCACTATGGATTGTACACCAATATGTATGAGAAATGTAGCGGATTTGTTGGTTTTTATCCCGGATCAGTAACGATCATGTATGAAATATATAAAACGTTGTTAACTGTTATCCTAGCTCAGTAACAATAATGCAACCAATATATGTGAAATGTGTAAAACGTTGTTAACTGTTATCCTGACTCAGTAACGATCATACAACCAATATGTGTGCAATGTGTAAAACGTTGTTAACTGTTATCCTGGATCAGTAACAATAATGCAACCTATATGTATGAGATGTGTAAGATGTTGTTAACTGTTATCCTTGTTCAGTAACGATCGTACAACTTCAGACTTTAAAAATACAAATACTTCTCCAACTTTAGACTTTAAAATACAAACACTTCTTCAACTTTATATTTAAAAATACAAATACATTTTTACAGCCTTATACTTTGAAATAATATGCTCCCCTCCAGTGGCACAGTGGTATGTCTGCGGACTTACAACACTAGAAACCGGGTTTCGATACCCGTGGTTGGAAGAGCACAGATAGTCCATCGTGTAGTTTGTGCTTAACTTCAAACAAATAAAAATAATACTTCTCGAATTTTATTCATAGGTTATGTAGAATTCAAGCTAATTTCAATATTGCAGCAAAATGAAGATTTATTTTGAGATAATTTAATTAAATATTTCAATCCATTCGTGTTATTCATAATTCAAGAAAAAATATTTGATTGTTGATCGGGAGTAAAAGGAAAGACCATTTCATTTTTCAAAAAAGTGAAGATAGAAGTTTCGTAAAGAGCGCGAATGGTAGTGTGAATGATTTTTTGACTGAGAAAATAAGCAAATAATCTCAGAATTTTAGTAGTATATAGATAGATTCTTCAAGATCTTTTTTTTGTCATGTTACGCCTTTTAATGAAGATGGGAACATTAACAGGGAAATAATATAATAGCCAATGCTCGGCGAGAGATTTTCGTTTATAAACTTTTGTTGTTGTTCTCGACTTGATCTTTATTTTATTATCTCGTCTCCATAGTTACTATTTGCAAATAGTCAGTAATATTGTAGGTCTATTTTATTGTTGTTCTTTCTACGCGCCGTTTAACACATTTTCATCTCATCATTTAATTTCTGTTGTGCATATATTGTTGCATAGAAAATATTTTAAAGTGATTCATCAGGTGGAAAACGAATAGATAAATAAACCGATATATGGCGCCATCTAGTGTACCTAAATTCATCTAGAAATTTTCATAAAAGTGACCCGAAAAACGGGACTAACTCGGTAGCCCGTGGCCCGATTTTAACGAAACTTGTTTCTATTATCATTTCATTACAAATATGGCGGTATTGTGCGTCGTTTTTGCTGTATTTAATTACAGACAAGCAAACAATCTCAGAGTTTTAGTAGTATATATATTAATACTTGTTCAACATTATCACTACTTTAAATTACAAATAAAATTCTGCAGCCTTATATTTTGACATAAAATTCATATATCTAGCATTTTACACATTAGTTTGGTTTCATCTTCTCAATGCCACTTCTATTGTATTGTAGGCTGAACGCATAATTTCAAGTAAAGTTTGTGGTATGAAACAGCACCAAATCTATCTAGATAGCTTCACCCATCTGGTATATTATACTTGCACTATTCATCAAGTACGTGTTCAGAAAATACTCTCTCTCAGTGGCTCAGCGGTAAGTCTGCAGGCGTACGACGCTAAAATTCGGGTTTCGATACCCATGATGGACAGAGCACAGATAGCCTATTGTGTAGCTTTGTGCTTAAGACCAAACGAAACAAAAATGTATAATCTATTTTTACCTTAAGCTTTGATAGATTGTTTCTTAACCACCTTATTCACGCCATCAACATGTAAGGCCCCCAGTGGCACAGTGGAATGTCTGCACACTTACAACGCTAGAAACCAGGTTTCGATACCCGTGGATGTCAGAGCACAGGTAGTCCATTGTGTAGTTTTGTACTTAATAACAAACAAATAAAATGCAAGTTTTTTCAAAATTCATTCTATTTCCTTTTGAAAAATTCCACTTACATATATCAGGTGGTTATTATCATCTATCGGAAATTTTCAAACACTTGTTTCAATATGCGATCAACCCTTACTTAAACACTTCGCTTCTGTTTGTGACAACCCACACTTAGCCCATGTGTTTATAGAGCATAATTAAACACCATTTGACTAAAATATTATTAATGTAGTTTAGTTGTTGTCAAAGTTCGTAGCTCCATCTTGCTATAGTCCAAGGTGTTAGCGTTAAGCATCAGCTATTTTCCCATGTCCCATTTTTACACTGTCCTCCGAAGCAACCAGTACAGATAGGTACAGCTAAAAAAATAAAATTCACAAGTAGGTTGTTTTCTGTCTTCTTATTGAATTGTATAGTGTTTAGACAGTCTTCTGGTCCTTTGGCATTCACTGATGGAGTCCGAGCTGTGGACTTTCTCTTGTGATCCACATTGACATTCCAATCAGATGACGAGGAATGCTAATGGCTTGAATCCTCAAGAGGCATAACTCCTTTCTGGAACTTACTGCTCCAATATAGCCTCTGAGTCTAATAGAGTCAAAAGATGTCGGTAGAGAATGGACTTGAGAATTCCACAGTTTCCGCGTTTGTTTCTTGTTTTTACGTGATTAGTATTTGTGATTTCACCTTGGTAATGAAAAATATTATCAATTGTTTGGACAGACTCTTAATTACTTTGTTTTCAAGTGCTCTATTAATTATTATCATATCCACATCTTTCTCGATGGTTTGTACTTTATCTAGCATTAAAAACCACAAACGGTTGAGTTGTATTTAAACGATTTTGGAACCCCACTACGTCTGTTCATACTCTATCTGACGATTGTGCATCTTGATAAGAGTCCTGCAGCGAGTTTTCCATTACAAAAAGCTCCATCGTAAGGCTATCCAAAGCATGTCCATCTAATTTTCAAGAATGACAGTTTCCCAGAACGTATTTCAATGTTCCGAGTTCACAGGGACTGCGTCAGGTGACTTGATCGTCATTATCTTTGTGTGAAGTAGTATGAATACTCATTTCATTCTATAGGTGCTTGAGGTGGAAGCTTTATCCTGGTAAACGTTGGCCACGTCTCCAAACAGAGATCCTTCAAAATTATGTTGTGTACTGAGCTGGATGCATATTTGGCTTTGTACGCCATAGTTTATTGTGATTTATTACCATATATATATAAGGTCAGGTTAACCCGGGAATATCAGATTTTCACAAACTTTTTCCATTGTAGATATTCAGTTCGGCCTTAGTATACACCTCTGTTGATTTTGTTTGTTTAAAGTTGCAAGAGCTTTTATAGCTCTGACATAGTTAGCTTAGGGTAGGTATTTACCCTAGTTATTATTCATATATCTTTGTAGTTTGAATTCTCGTGGATTCTAGTTTTTGAAGGAGTTAGAGTTCAACATTTTAGATGAAGTAGATTCACTATAAATTCCAAGCTTCACTTTCTTTCACTAGTGATTTTCTTTTTTTAGTTGTAGGGGTTATTTTAGATTACTGTTTGTAGTTTAACTTACAAGGGGCTTACATTTGAACTGTGGAGAGTTTTCAATAAAGGTTCTCTTCACTACTCTCATCAGTCCTACACACCCAAGAGACACCTGTTCTGTTATTTTGTATTGTCTTCTGTTTTTTATTTAATATATATTTAATAAATAATTTTCTTAAGTTGTATGTTTCATCTTGTCTGATTTCTTGCGTGATACACTTGGTTGTAGATCTGAGAGAAAAGTATCTAACACCCGATATCGTTGAGCTTCCAGTTAGCAGGCCTAACTGCTTACTCTGAGCTACATCTGCAAGCTGGAAAATACCACAGCGAAGTTGAACAACATGACCAAAATATATTATTGTTGAAGAGTTCGCAGTATTGTTGAGAGGATGGATAGTTAAACTTCTCAAGACCTATTAAAACATACACGTCCAAAGAAATATAGAAATGGCTACAGGAAGATGGGTATATGACCTGGGAGAAGATGGGTCGTGTGCTAAGGCAGGGTGGTCTACAAGAGGATGACTAGATCTGGTGGAAGTCTACCTTTATATCTTGACTTTTACTGAAGGTCCTTGCAAGTGTAACAAAGGCATATGGAGCAACCAGAAGATCTTACAAAGTCCTGCCAATGAGACTGAGTCTGGCAGTGGTGCCCAAGTGATCAAGGATTATCAGGGTAGTATGCAAATTTGGGGTGTCTGAGACCAAGTGGGGCAGACTCTACAGAATCCCCTTGAAATATAACAATCAGGAAGGTAGAACAACACCCATGGTCACTGCCACCCTCAAAGGGCATGATGAGAAACATTGGTGGCAGTTCTACCAACATGAATTAATTCTTTGTCAGATGAGACAGCAAACTCCCACTGATGGAATTTGTGCTTGACTGGCTTGCCAAGAGCCTCTCTGTGAGGAAAGACCCCCTAGTATAGATGAGGCACTCTTGGTGAACGAGCTCTACTAATGAAATTTGTTTTGCCAACAGGTAATACAGTGGTCCTTTGCATAACAGCTCGAAAATTGGAGAGGCACAACGGAACTTCTCTGCAAAGGGTAGCTTCTGGTCCTGCTCCTTCTGGTATGGAGCAAAGTGCAGTTGGCAGACGAGTTTTAGCAAAGTGAACCATTTCATCAGCAGCTTAGGTAGCAAGCACTTGTGGGATACAATGGAGAACACTATCAACTGTAGGCCATGGACCCTCTCCAAAAAAAGAGAGGTTCCTATCCAACAAGCCCAAGGTCAGGAGCGGGAGGCCATTGGTGGATGAAAAACACTAAAAAGAGCTGCATATTTATTATTTGAGACAGTGAGTCCTTGCTGACTATGATGGAGATCAGTGAACTAGCAGGTAACCTTTCCATGAAGAGAGCTACACAGCTGCTCCAAGAGTATCATTGATGGACGAAGCTCAACAGTGTGGACTGTACTGACAAAAGGCAATGCAGCAAAGACTGGCTCCCTATTAAGAAGATGTGTGAAGCCAAAAAGGTCATCCTTAAGAGGAGAGGCGAGTTGCTGAGGCAAATATCGGTTGTAGGACAACCAGAGATCCTGCAAGACCTGTGAACGAGATGTAGTCTGCATCTCGCCCCTCAGTCGCCCCGTGGTCGAGAGATGACATTCGTGTAGGTTTGAGGCACCCATACCTTAAAATTCATAGAGTTTCCTGGTGAACCAGATGGAGGCAAAACAGACTTCTACCCCAGTGGATGAGAAAGAACGACTGAATCATGTACTGGATTATTCCAGGCAGGTTACTGCCTTAAATCAGTAGATCTGGGTATAGGCAGAGCTATGCCTGAAATTGAATCTGTATCTCTATAGACTTGATTTAGTCAAGTGGTTAATGAGAAGAGGCAGCTTCACAGCTGCAGTTTCAGCCAAGATTCTGATACTGACTTCGTGATTACTTGGTTCAGATAACAAACTACTAGTGAGGACATTTGCTGATTTGCACAATCACTGATTGAAAAGAAGTAGCAGCCCTTATTTTCCAAGCTATCGAGTGATGTTCACCCCTTGAGTGATTTTCCACCTACGTGCTAGCTAGGATAGTTGTTTAGCTGAGAAGCCAACAACACAATCAGTGTCGTGAACCTTGCTTTTTAAGGCCCTGAGTAGTGGCATGATACATCCATGTAAATACTGCATTGTACAGTTACTATTCATGTAACACCTAGGGCATTTGTTGTCGAGAAAACAACAAGTGAAAGGAGTTTGACCTTTGTTTTCCAAGTGCCCAAGTAATCTTCTGAGCAAAAATCGTAGTAGTTCTCCCAAAAAAGCTATGTTTGCTCTGCTGTGATGCCAACTAACATGAGTGAATCAACTAGTTTGAGGTGATACAATGTTCTAATGGTCTACATATGATGGCTATTCTGAACAGTGAATGCACATTTTCTGTTCACTATTGTATTTAACTGTAGTTGTTTTGAAGGTAGTGACAGAACTAATGTTAATCCTGGTGTAAGGAATTCTGCTAAAGCTCACAAGGAGTCATTTATTTCAGAAAGCTAGTAAAATGTTGTTGAGCTTCACTTCTCATAGATAGCAGCACGTTACAGAACTGTAACTACGGAGGTGTAGTTTATGTAAGTTACTATGGTAATGGCAGAAATGCCTGAGACAATCTATCGATAGCTATTAGTTTATGTGGCGATGTGTGGAAGTTTTAGATTTACGTGTATGTAAATATATTTTTGTGATTATGTGTGTGCAAGCCATTAGGCCTTGAATACATATATTTAACTTTACACAGTCATTCATAAGCATTTCTCAACACAAAATGAATCAATCACCGAGAACACAACCAGAGGGCAACTTTTGAATAAAAATACATGACGTTTATCAGGGTGTTAAGGTTACGAAAGTATACAGCTAAGTGTTGTAACTTCCTTGCTAGGCAATGTTTGAAGCAGCAACAAACATATTGGTTTCGTTGTAACTTCCCTGCTAGGCAATGTTTTAGATTGAAATATTGTGCATGTAATGAATTCTACAGGAAAAGATGAAAGTAGCATGTAAGCCCACTCTTGTAGTAAAACACAGTTTGATCTATGTTTCACGAGTGTTAGCTGGTAACACTCCAGTCAGGTAGAAATGAGATGTGAGGTGAAATTATCCTTAAAAAGTAAAATCCATAAACAGTATTTCTGAACACGATGAATATAATCTTAGTGTATTCAGTGTTTTATTTGTTATGTGAAATGTTTTCGATCATGCAGATCGAAATATTTTTAAAGAATACAGTTTTATGAATATGTTTTTAACATTTTTCACTACAAGGATATTTAAACTGTATGAAAACCCAGACTATTCATGCGAGGTGTTAATGAACTTCCACGGTTAAAGAAATCAGTTCAAATGTCCGATCAATATCAGTCATTAATTTGGGCATTCTCGTTCCCCATTTCTTTACAACCCGAGCAACCAGGTGGTAGTGAAGAGAATGTGACGGAGTTACAGGCTCGCCACTATATCTCTCTTATTAAGCTTGTTTATAGAAAACAATTTTCATTTAGGTTATTTTCGTTCATTATCACGTGCTTTCATTCTTGTGTTACTGAAAGTTCAAATTCTAGTGTTGTAATTGTTGTGTCGTGCGCAGAGATTTTCTGGTCATGTATTGAAAACGACGTACATTAGAAATTAAACTGACTTCCTTTATTGAGGCAAACATATAGAAAAATCAATATTCTGATAACTTAAAATAACCTGTTATTTAATGGTAGCAACATGGGTATGTGTTATTGTGGAGACTTTCAAATTTAGGTTTAAACTAGATATAGAAAACTTAGCTTTTATAAATGTTGTCTCATGCAGACTTGTATGTGCCGCCATCTACTGCTAGCAACTGCAAGTTATACATACATATATAACAAACTGACATAGCCCGGCATGGCCAGGTGGTTAGGGCACTCGACTCACAATTGCGGGTTCGAATCCCCGGTGATGACTAGCTGCCTTCCCTCTAGTCTTACACTGCTAAATTAGGGACGGGTAGCGC
>NW_013670059.1:0-1478 GCF_000517525.1 Limulus polyphemus | reverse complement strand
TATTAAGTATTTTAAAATAAAATGAAATTTTTTCACTGTAGTGACGTGCACATGGGGGTGGGGTAACCGGACGGGCTCGAGACCTTGCATTCCTGCCCTTACGCCCAAAAGTGCCTTTTTTTTTGTCATATAAATTGTCAATATCTTCGAAAAGATACGAGTAATTCCACACGAGCTATTAGGAAAGAAAATCTTTCAGCGTTAAAATGAATGGCACACAGGGATTTGGAGGTCTTTATAGTTATAAACAATCCTCAAACGTTGTGCCGTGAGTAAAACTAGACAGTAGCTTCAAATATATTCGGAATGACAGTTGTAATTAAATCATAAAGCACATGTGTTTTTTCTCTCTAGTATCATTTCCCTCTTTATCTTAGAAATGTTTCTTATCTTTAAACCGGGAATTTGATAATACACACTGTTAGTGTTACGGTCATCCTGTAAAGTGGCTATAAGCCTTTGGAGTGTTGTAAACTGATACCCACCAAACCAGTGACGTGCTGGGACTAATAATCGGCCCCCACCTTGAGGCCTATAACATCATCACGGCAGAATTTGCGAAAATAAGAGCATTTACGAATTACACCGAACGAATTTAAATATTTTTACGTAAGTACCAGTGTCACTTCTGTAATGTACAAAATACTGCCCTCTTCTGTTTGATTACTGCATATTCTTTAACTTTATATAAATGTAATTTAATAAAAAGCTTATAGAAGTTCAGGTTTTTTTGTGTGTAAAAACGTGACTTTTGGCAAAGAGTGAACTAAAACCAAATTGCTTTCTTGTACCGAAGCTTTTTTTTTTTACTGTTTGCTATAAATATAGACTACAAAGGACCTACACAGACATACTTGGAATATATACAATAAGTTCGTTTATTGTTTATATTTATTTATGTAAGTTCGTTTATTTAAATTAATTTTATTATTTGATAGTATAGTAGGCTCAAACTTGCTTTAAAATAGTAAATGTGTGAATAAAGACATTGGATTTACCTGATATATATATATGCCATGTGTCTGGAGGGATATACTTTTAACGTTTAGTTTAATAACTAAAAAACTGACTTTTATGTTTTTTATCAGAGAATTTTGGTTTTTATGTAAAACTGGGATCTTTGTTCATTACCGAAACAATTAATAGACTTTAAATATGTTTTCCTTCATTATTCAGATTAGTAAACTCAATAAATCAATCTGATTACATGAACACCTCTAAAGTGACTGATTGTAAGGTCACATATATTCATACCTATAAGGAACAAGCGAGACAGGTTAGAAAATAAGGATGAATTACATTAGGGGATGAGCAGACTTCGCAGGAGTTCACTCCTTTCTGCACTTTAAGGGAAGAGCAGACTTCGCAGGAGTTCACTCCTTTCTGCACTTTAAGGGAAGAGCAGACTTCGCAGGAGTTCACTCCTTTCTGTACTTTAAGGGAAGAGCAGACTTCGCAGGAGTTCACTACTTTCTGCA
>NW_013670058.1:92904-94598 GCF_000517525.1 Limulus polyphemus | reverse complement strand
GCCTTTATAATACACTGTTCTCCATCCTTTTGTTTATATACGATATACTTTATTATAAAGGCTAGCACTGTTCTCCACCTTTTGTTTATATACGATATACTCTTATTATAAAGGCTAGAGTATATCGTATATAAACAAAAGGATGGAGAACAGTGTATTATAAAGGCTTACACTGTTCTCCAACCTCTATTTAAATACATTTTCCTTTATATTTTACTTCACTTAAATACTTTATATTTTATTATTTGATTCAAATACACCGTGCTTCAATTTTTAATGTGTGAATACATTTCTAATACTGATTAAGACGTTGCGCGTGTATATAATTCACAACTAATGTGCCATCTTTGATCACGAGACACTTACTAGGCCTAAAGGACATGTATAATTAACTACTAGTTTTTAATTTACATTATACACGTGAGGGCATCTTTGATCACAAGACATTCACTAGGCCTAAAGGACTACTGGTTTTTGATTCACATTAAACACCCAAGGATATTTGAAGAAAACTGACAAAAAAAAAGAAAAAAGATCAATACAACGATGTTAATAGGTAGAGAATGAAGACACCGTAAGGATTTTAAAAGGGGGAGAGACGAAGGGGGGGGGTTGAAAGTATACAAACGAGTTTTGCTCGAAGAAGAGCGTGATTCGTATAGCTCAATTATACAGCAAATTACTGCTACTTCTACGACTACTTACTAGGCCCATGGTAACAGAACTTCATTAGTTTCTGGATGAGACAATATGGGGGGGGGGGGGGGGGACTAGAGTCCAATAAAAAAATTCATAGATTAATAATTTCTCCTTTAATCAGAAAACTCGCGAATGTAGTGTTGAGTTATTGTTTTCTAAAACTTACTGTTGCGCATGCGCCGGAATAATACGACTTACTCTCCAAACAGTGATCTTTATGTAAATCAAAGATTTCAATATCATCAGATCAAATGTAAATAGAATACGTTAACTGTATACTTTTAAATACAGCTCACACAACAGCCCTTATATTACTTAAAGATGTGTTGGTTAAGTATAAAAAATTAACAACTGTCGACAACTTATATATATATATGTATAATCAATTTTACGTAGGTAATAGGCGATATTTCAGTGGTTTTTTGCAAGAACACGCGCATTCCACGCGATCTTCAACACTTACGTCATCGACAATTGAAACTTGACGAAACACAATTCACGCGCTAGCTAACCATTAATTTCCCACGAGGTGCAACGGGATTAACTTAACACCAGAATGGTGACTTTTGTATTTATTGCATTCCCTGTCACAAGGACGTTCCAATAAAATCTGAAACAAATAACAGTATAAAATATATATATATACACACACAAACATAAATTTGTAGATAAACAACTATACGAAAAAGAAAAGGTAAAGTTAGGATCGATGGGAGTGGAAAACGCAAAAGAAAATAAAAAAACCTGCAAACATACTGAGCTAAATTTTATTTTGTATTCTATATTTATGTTAAAGCTATTAAGGCGCTTCTAATTTTGTACTACTGCTGACCAAAATAAAAGCAGCCAGCCAACATCACCCCACCAATCACTACACACCAGTGGTCGACAACCTATGACCCGCGGCAATAATTTGGCTGACCCGCCAAAAGTTGGCTTCACCATTGCAACCTGCCCGGCATGGCCAGGTGGATAAGGCACTCGACTCACAATCT
>NW_013670058.1:90967-91983 GCF_000517525.1 Limulus polyphemus | reverse complement strand
TGCCGACCACGGTGACTGGTTGTCACTCTTATAACGCACCTACAGCTTAAAGTGGGAGAAGGGATATTTTGTGGTATGACATGTATTTGAACTCGTCTAGCCAGATCTTTATCGTATGACCAATCGGCCCCACTATTATTATTTTTTTTTGGCACAGATGGATTTTTCTTTCTGTGCGACATAATGGCCATGGATGATTTTTGTTAAGATTACTTTGTTTTTTTTTTAAGATTACTTTGTTTTGTTTTTTTAAGATTACTTTGTTTTTTTTCTTCCAAGCTGAATTTATTCCGCTGCCTTTCACGACATTATGAATTCCTTTTGTTTTTGTTTTTTTTTCTGTTTAAGCGAAAAGCTGTACAACGGACTATTATGTGCATTGCGCCTCCCGCAACGACTGAACTCCGGATATTAGTGCTATAAACCCTTAACCTACCAACCCTCGCTCCAATACATAAATAAAACGGAGCGAAATAACTTCATAGTGAAACGGTCGGTCACACACAGTCAGCAGTTGTGTTTCCCGAGTAACTTTCACTTTACGGTCGGTCACACACAGTAACTAGTGGTTCCCACGTAACTTTCACTTTACGGTCGGTCACACACAGTAACTAGTGGTTTACCACGTAACTTTCACTTTACGGTCGGTCACACACAGTAACTAGTGGTTCCCACGTAACTTTCACTTTACGGTCGGTCACACACAGTAACTAGTGGTTTACCACGTAACTTTCACTTTACGGTCGGTCACACACAGTAACTAGTGGTTCCCACGTAACTTTCACTTTACGGTCGGTCACACACAATAACTAGTGGTTCCCACGTAACTTTCACTTTACGGTCGGTCACACACAGTAACTAGTGGTTCCCACGTAACTTTCACTTTACGGTCGGTCACACACAGTAACTAGTAGATCCCACGTAACTTTCACTTTACGGTCGGTCACACACAGTAACTAGTAGTTCCCACGTAACTTTCACTTTACGGTCGGTCACACACAGTAACTAGTAGATCC
>NW_013670058.1:83287-90094 GCF_000517525.1 Limulus polyphemus | reverse complement strand
AACTAGTAGTTCCCACGTAACTTTCACTTTACGGTCGGTCACACACAGTAACTAGTATTTTCCAAGTAACTTTCACTTTACGGTCGGTCACATACAGTCACCAGTTGTGTTTCCCACGTAACTTTCACTTTACGGTCGGTCACACACAGAGTAACTAGTAGCTTCCCACGTAACTTTCATTTTACGGTCGGTCACACACAGTAACTAGTAGTTCCCACGTAATTTCACTTCACAGTCGGTCACACACAGTCACCAGTTGTTTCACAAGTAAGTTTCACTTCACGGTCGGTCACACACAGTCACCAGTTGTTTCACAAGTAAGTTTCACTTCACGGTCGGTCACACACAGTCACCAGTTGTTTCACAAGTAAGTTTCACTTTGCACCGAGAAACTTAAAAACACAGGCCAATCTTGTTCAAGACTATAATGACGTCATAGCTATGCTCGTGACGATACTGACGTAAAAGCTTCGTTTAAGACCCTCAAATAATTAACCGGTGTCATATCGAAATGTTTTTGTATTAAGCATTAATTATGAAATACATTTTATTTTGATATGTAACACTTTCAGGCTTCAGTTGGTAGAATGTCCAATACCATGTAAGAAACACTAACGTTATGCTAAGGTTTAAGCTCGAGTACATTAATTTGGTAATAATTTAGAAATAACACGCATTTAAAAAAAAAACAACTTGGACGTCTATAAACATGGTCTGATTGTATATAACAAGATTCCTTTTAGAAGTACTTTTAAAATTGTAGTTTTACGAGTACCTAGCTTTTCAAGCCAAGAGTTATAATCTAGAAATGAAACACTTACAAGAGAAAAACAGTCCTGGGGAGCTTAGGGAAAACCTCCGAGTATCTAATTAAGCAACTTGCCAGTTCAAATAACTGGAATAAACCAAAAAATTAGACAGACAGACGTTTACACGATACTTTTATGCTCCCCAACCTCCTCCAAATCAACCAGTCTGTCTGTACGTGTTGTTTATAGATTAAACCTGATACAGTCAGAAAATAATTCACTTTTCTGTTGTTGATTTTTTTTATATCTGTGTTAACCATACAATGTTAATGAACAGACGACACCTGGTTCGCCAATAAACCCTTCTTTGTCTTTACTTTTGCGTTTTAATTGTTAAAAAAACACTACAAACTGACAAGTAAATAAATAATAAAGGCTTAAACGAGACGTCTTCTCCAGACGTTGGACGAGTTTTCAAAAGATCTACGGATTATACAATGAAACAGAGAAAGAAGTAACGCACGTGCACACTTTAATATTTCTATATAAATCACCATTTTCGATAAACTAACGATATCACATTACTGTTTCCCAGTGAAACTCCATCTGAAATCCCATATAAAAGTCCAGCCTCAAATTCTTTGACTGTAGGTTTCAACATGACGAAAGCAAGTATTCATAACGTGAGCAACATAAATCAAGAAAAACGTAACACACGTGAATCATGAATAGAGAAATGTGTTATGAAATAGGGCTAATACGATAGACTCGACTGGTACAGAACTGGACAAATCCAGTTTTCGAAAGGGATAATTGTTGAGTTCTTGTCCAACTGGGACTGTTTGGTAACACAGGCACTTAATTACTTGGTATAGTGACGTCAGTGTTCTTAATATATACACACACACACAACACCTGGCATTCCAAACTTAACGTTGGCTTGTTTCTTTGTCTATTCCAGGACATGCCTCTGTTGGTTATTACACAAAGCTCGAGCACCGTATGACAAAACGTCACCAATTGGACAAAGCTGTACTTATTTAAGTTCTATTCACACCAGCTGGATTTAGATGGAAAGATCAGTGAGGCTGGAAAGAATCTGACAACTACACGAAAGGAGCTGTACTCACGTGGGGCAGGAAGTACTTGGGTAGACACACACAACATGTCATGTAACCATGTTGAAATATGCCCGTATGTCATTAGAGTAATCATGCAAGACATGAAACCACATAAACACGATCAAGAATAACACACACTTAGCCACCTGTTTCACGCAGAAAACGTACTATTAGAATAACAAAATATGGTCATACACTGACACCTTTAATCTCTTCAGCTGATAATATAGCTGCTTTCGGTTAATGATAAACACCTAAAGTCTTCTAATTTTTATCTTTTATTATTAGTTTTTTTTTTTTTTTGTTTAGCGAAATCTTGAGAATATTCAAGTCAGACCAGTCAAACTTCTTTTGCTGACGAGATATACATTTCGTTACCATAGTCAACTAAAAATGCTTTAAATAAAAACTTGTGGAATATTCTAGAAGTTGCTAAGTTAGTCAGCTATACCCACTACAATAGGAAAATTTTGGCGAATTCAATTACAAATAATAATAACGTTAAATAAATTAATTTACTATTTATTTTACTTGGAAGATAACTATTTTAACGAGAAGCTCCCGAACCTAGAACGAAGTCACTGATGTAGTTTTGGCTGACTTTAAAAATCTGTATTTTTAGTTTTATAAATATAGCTAAGCCTATAAACATTCACCATGCGATATTGAATACGATCTTTGAAGAGACAATCTCCATAGAAACAGTTTTCAGTTTAACTTAAATGACTCGGGTAAGTTTGTGTATTAACGTTATGGAAAAATCAAAAACTGGATCGTTGGAATGCCAAATTGAAATAGCCTATATGTCAATTCTAAATAAAACAAATTATCCAAGCCATTTGTTTGGTTTGGATTTATTCTCTTTTACTAGCCGCTAATGACCTAACATACTTTAGGTGTTTGGATAACAAGTTATATACCATCACAATTAATTATATATATCATTATTCAGGGAATTAACTGGTTCTTTGTTTTTTGATAATTTATTGTCTTCACCAAACATGAATTTCCGTGTAGATGACATAAGAGCCCTAATCTACTCTTTGATGTGCAACTCCTGCTGAAGCAGACTAGTTTCGCCGAATTCACAGTACATCAGTGATGCCTGGAAGAAAGAAACTAATAACCAGACCTCATCTAGTGATGTCCAGAATATCAGAAATTCGTTTAGTTTTCATGTACATCCCCTTTATTCACCATTAATAACATAACGCTTTTATTTAAAAATTGTAGCTATTTCAAAGCTTTTTCTGCTAAAAAGTTCTTCACTGAATAAAGAGGGCGCTTTTGTAACAATACCGTTTCTGCTGACCCTACAAGTAAGGATTTATTGTTTCTAACCCACTTTATCCCAAGCTTTCGGATTGGTAGACAAGACTTTTGTCATACAAACTTATATGTTTGTATATTTATATATTTGGTTGTTGTTGTTTGTTATTAATTGGACCTACAATATACGGAGATCGTGTCGGATTATATACGTATTGGTGTCGACATTGTAGAACTTGTTAGTACATGTGGCAAACCTTTGTTTACGTTGTGAAAACTTAAGTGTGAAAAAAAAATTGTAATAATATGCCAACCATACTATATCTACTACATCAAATGTCGACAAGGCCTTTCGGCCAACACCAGGGTTCGTAACATGGATTGGTAGTAGTCGAGGCGTTAATTATATTATCAGTTAAATTAAGCTGGTCAACCGTCATTCTTATAAATGTTAATTAAATCATTATACATCAGAATACAATTATTTATTTCAACACAGATTTATCCGTTATTAAGGATCAAAATTACAGATTAAGTCCAAAAATTAACTAGACTATTTCCAGACATTTTAAAGGAAAAAACTCTACAGCCTTACTATACGGCATACAGCTACAGCCTTACTATACGGCATACAGCTGGAATAGCTTCACTTTATAACTTACGTAGTGTCCACATTTAAACTCCATGTTTCTAGCCAGTTATGTAAAACTTTAACTTCCACAACTCTGAGGACTGGACAGATGGCGTTGTTGTCAATCTTCTGATATAGGGTTAGATGACCATTTCGCATTATGCTACAAAATAATTATCTGTGCTGTTCCCACTGCGGATATCTAAACTCGATTGTTAAAGTTCAGTCTTAGACTTATCACTTAGTCACCAGGAGGCGACAAATTTTATATCTAGTGGTTTGTACAACCACAAAAATTAGCTCTTGTGGTATTAATAATAACCTCTAATTTCATAAACGTCTGACTACATATCTCACCAAATGATTGTAAATTCGTCTGCTCTGATTTTCCGAGCAGTGAGAGTTGAGACACAGCCACATACATACAACAATTACTTAAATTAAAACATCTGATGAAAAACGTAACCCACCTGGCGAATTTTAACATATCCGGGATCGAAAACAAGTAATTTTGTTGGCCAAGACTTTCTGTGTTCACCCCGAGGCTTAACTATGTCAAACACTCCCGCTGGAAATGACGTCACTCTTCGTACAACAATCACCGTCACGTTGCAAGTGAATCAACAATAATGCAACCAATCCAGCTACGTTTTCATCACTTCATGCAAACAAAGAACAAAACAGCAGAATACAGTCCGACAGGGAGGTTGATATTTATCTAAAATATCAGGCCTTATAGCTCTGAGCCTGTTCAATCACTCTATATACCTTAGGGATTTAAACTATTGTATGTAATAAAATCCCTAAACTCGTAAAGTGCTTTGTCGAACTCGGGTATCCTAGCAACGACGACGAGCCCAAAGACTGTAGCTGCTAATTAAACACACCATTCACTCGACGAAGGCATCCGAAACCTAACCATTACAAAGAATTATCAAATCGCTCATAAAATGTGAATTTAAATAAGGTGACAATCTGTAAAGTACAGGAAGTTAAGCATTTTTTTTCAATACCTCCTGACTTGATTTACCGCCATTTTTACCATCACAAAAAAAAAAAAGTCTAAAAATATTACCGGTGTATTAGTTAAACACACAACGGCGATAACTTATATTTAATACTTGTTAAAACTGAATCTAAGTTATGATCGTTAAAAAAATCATCAACATTCTTCGTTTTATGACGTTTCTTATTTTGTGTAATGAATGTAAAATAGTGTTTACGTTCTAAATGACGTATATATTTATATACAGGTTATGTGCAGTACAAGGCGCACGTGCAAACGCGATTATGAACGAATCACGCAACAGGATACACGTGCTAAAACTACAAATTACATTCAAATCTCACCCATCGCTTCCAAATTCATGCGCGTCTCACCACGCAGTAAGACCTTGAAAATTCGCTAAATGAAATCACGATTGGTTAAAGGTCACCAAAGTGACCTTCCATACGAGTTTTTACAGGTTAAATATTACCACGTCTATAAATGCAAATGAGCACCCCCCCCCCACCCAATTTTATAAAGACTGATTTCCAAGGTCACCCACTTTTAACGTTCTTATTTTTATCAACACTTAAAACAAGGCAATTCGTCAAAGCAACGTTAAAATAAAAATGATAGGTTACAGGTTTATTTATTACAAAGGTATCGTAAGTAACATCAAAATATGGATAATATACTATACTGGAACTATAATCTCTGAAACAGACTATAGTTTGACACTTTAATCTCAGACTGTATATATATATTTGTGAGGTACAGTGTTTCTATAGTTTTAGCTTTACATAAAACAACATCGTAATATGGATAATATACTATACTGGAACTATAATCTCTGAAACAGACTATAGTTTGACACTTTAATCTCAGACTGTATATATATATTTGTGAGGTACAGTGTTTCTATAGTTTTAGCTTTACATAAAACAACTCAAATGAGAAGAAAATTATTATTTACATTGAGCTTAGAATGCGCTGGGGGACACGTCCCCTCGACTTTTTCGCAAAGGGGGATTATCCTCTAACTTTTAGTCTTGGTAAGGTCAATTCTGTGTCACGTTTTCTTCGATTCATAGAGACAGGGAGATTGAATGAGAGATAGTGACAGGGAGATTGAATGAGAGATAGAGACAGGGAGATTGAATGAGAGATAGTGACAGGGAGATTGAATGAGAGATAGAGACAGGGAGATTGAATGAGAGATAGAGACAGGGAGATTGAATGAGAGATAGAGACAGGGAGATTGAATGAGAGATAGACAGGGAGATTGAATGAGAGACAGTGACAGGAAACTTGAGTAAATATGATAAAAGAGGATAATTAGGAAGTGACTGTGTCGGTGTTGGGGAGGGTCGAACAGGGAAGGAATAAGGATTGATTCCATTCCCCGTACTTTTGTAAATACTTCTACGTCCACGTTATTTAGAGAAGTTCATAGACAAAAAAAGTATTTCTGAATGGATAACTAACGAAGGCAATGGAGCTTTAAAATATATAAAATGACCAATAGGGATGGAGAATTTCTGAAAGAACGTTGTCCTCAAGGTACAGACTTGTTTACAACAGTGTTTCTCAGCCTTTCTTTGCTCGTGGCTCCCTCTTTACTTTGATTTATCTCTGTGGCTCCACCCTTCGTAGACGCTGTTATTTAGGAAAAAAAGTTACTTTGTTTGCACACTGTTGATTTATGATATTATTTTTACAATATTGTATTGTTTTTTTAAATATTTTGTTTATAGCATACTGTTTACTTGTACAAATAAAAAATATTCTGTTAATCATTGACATTTTATTCAGTGTGATCCTTGGGTCTGATGAAAGTTTTTGAATGTCTGGTTGCAGCGTGGTCAGTGATAAGCGAAGATCACCTCTCTTCACAACATCAAGGCGGTTACGTATTTTACATAGCAAATAGGTCACCCGACTAAAACCAGATTCAACCAGATAAGATATGGGAAAAGCGATAAAATACACGGAGTGGTCACAAGTAAATAGACACCTAATTCTTCGTCATTTAACTGATTTATGCTAACT
>NW_013670058.1:80437-82353 GCF_000517525.1 Limulus polyphemus | reverse complement strand
GACGAGATGATTCTCACGATGCCCTAAAGGATCGAGAATCTGAAACTGAAAGGAAGATACTACTAAATATTAATTAAATTATAAATATATCAATTCATGTGAATATGACTGAAAATTTTCATTTTTTTTGAAAAGGTGGTGTCTATTTATTTGTGACCACGCTGTGTACAACTTAGGCTTCTCCCAGAGCTGTAGAAACTTATTAGCTATTTCACTACTTATCCAGAAATAATGTTTGTCACGTTTGAATCTAGCTTGGGCTGTTCAAATATTTTATTCGGGCAGTGAAGTTTCGATGGCCCATTAATTTTCCGTCATTTACGTGTGGCCCCTTAGAAAAATGGCGTGGCCTCCCAGGGTGCCATATGGCCCACGTTGAGAACCACTGGTTTACAAATCCTTCACTACCAACGGTGTCCATCTATCGATTAATTTTTACACTACAACAGAGTTAAAAACGTTTGTTTGTTTGTTTGTTTTGAATTTCGCGAAAAGCTACACGAGAGCTATCTGCGCTAGCCGTCCCTAATTTAACAGTGTAAGACTAGAGGGAAGACAGTTAGTCATCACCTCCCACCGCCAACTCTTGGGCTACTCTTTTTACCAACGAACAGTGGGACTGATAGTCACATAATAACGTCCACAGGGCTGAAAGTGCGAGCATGTTTGGTGGGACGGGGATTCGAACCCCCGACCCTCAGATTGCGAGTCGAGCGCCGTAACCACCTGGCCAGTAAAAAACGAACTTCGTCTTCGTCCTCTCCAGGAGTATCACACCATTATGTATATATCCTAAAGTCATCGTCTTCTCTAGGAGTATCACACCATTATGTATATAACCTAGTCTTCGTCTTCTCCAGGAGTATCACACCATTATGTATATATCCTAAAGTCGTCGTCTTCTCCAGGAGTATCACACCATTATGTATATATCCTAAAGTCGTCGTCTTCTCCAGGAGTGTCACACCATTATGTATATATATCCTAAAGTCGTCGTCTTCTCCAGGAGTATCACACCATTATGTATATATCCTAAAGTCTTCGTCTTCTCCAGGAGTATCACACCATTATGTATATAGACGAAGACTTTAGGATATATACATAATGGTGTGATACTCCTGGAGAATCCTAAAGTTGTCGTCTTCTAAAGGATTTAGATCCAGCACACAACCACGAGTGTGTAACAGAAACATGCTAACCTTCCAACCCTGTGCTTGTTTACGTGTACACCACCAGCAAGGAGTTTTTTTTAAATCATATACCAAAGCTGAGAATTTAAGGTGTAGCACACAGATAATAAAATAGTTATACAGACAGACAAGCTTTTGACTCAACGAGTATTTTACTTATCGTATTAAATTACAAAGCTGAAAACTTGCGTATTTTTTACCTTTAAGTGATTTTTTTTATTGTTCAACACCTCGCTCTTGTTTCTTTTCTGTATGAATGTGCCCTATCAAGAACCACAGGAGGTAAGTAGAGACCAAATTCAACACAGTCAACGCTTTGTTGTCGTCCATCGATAAAGATAGACTGGAATAACTTTCGGGAAGTCTCTGTATAAAACATCTGATAATTTTTATTTTCCTCACTAAAACAATAAGAATTTCAATGAAAAAGGAATCCGAGAACTACTTTCGCCAAATCACGACTCTTTTGGCAATGCCTGGTAGAGAAAATCAAAGTACAGTACGCCTCCATGTAGTTGTGGAATTCATACAACTTTTAGGATTCGATATAAAAGGCTTTACGTTAAATCATACAAAGCACTGAATAACTCATCAATCAGTTTACGATGAGAAGGATCTTCCACGTTTTGGTTTATTAGCGATATAATTTTTTTGTTTATTTGGAACTGGCAAAAGTTAATAATACACATAGATGTGAATAGCACGCGCACAATTTTTATTTGCAAT
>NW_013670058.1:61569-79627 GCF_000517525.1 Limulus polyphemus | reverse complement strand
AGTCGCTTACAAATGTCCCAGCCTGCACCAGCCAAATCATTTCAGTAATATATATACCATGAAAATATTTAAATACGGCGAAACTAAAAAGTAGGTCCGAACGAAACAAATTCACAGTTTGTTGTTAAAATACGAAAACATCACGTGTTTGTAACTCACTGTTACAACAATTTTGTTTGTGCTTAAAAAATTCGCGCCAAAAAGTTGGGTTATTCACATATGGAAATCTGGCCTAATAATAACTCAATACAGTACAATCGAATATTATAAAACAAGCATGTGCGGACTGAAAGACTTAAGCGTGTTAGCAAAGTCTACTCAAGGACACGCACACACACACACTTTTAACACATCTTGGCGGTGCGTGTATCAATCTAAAAATTTATTACTGATACTATAGATAGTAATAGTAGGTTTTGACGACTGTTCATGCGGGAAAAATGAACGTTCGAAATACATATGTTGTAATTTGTCAAGGGATACAACTTGTACAATGTTGTCCTTGAAGTTGAGCGTTTCTATAAAGAATGATATAAGTAGATATCCCATAGGTTCTAAACCTTGAATTTTAAAGTTATCGATGCCTTCTTGCCCTACCTCGCTTCTTTATAGCTTGCACAATGTATTTAAATCTGCCTGATTTGACATAAAAGCTGCCTATACTGTCGGTGATACACGCATGCCTATCGCTTTACTTATATCATTCTTAAATTACGTAATAATTAAATCCTGAGCATGCGCAACAGATTCATAAATAGGGATTTCCAGTTGAGTTAAAGCTTCTAAATTTACCATTGTTAAATAACTTATATCTGATGATCACAGCAACGACTGGGGTGGTTTTGTGTCAGAAACCCGAAGGTTTCTTGTCATGTATATATTACGTCATCGACAGCTTGGGGGTTAAGGAGGCAGTCCCTGCAACCCACTTCCCCGGCCCTGTAATAACATATTTTAAGAAATTCATAAATAACAAAACTTACCTATCATACCAAAGTGTCTTATTCGTTTCAAATCTCCCCATTTCCTCTCCCCCATGGACATGAGCCTCCCTCCAATTGTACGTCTGTTTTAATAATATTTCCCTTTTCTCTGTCTGCACCAAATCGCTAATCAATCCCAGCGTGAGGCCAGCAGCCAAAAACATGAAGTCATACAACCACCTTGCGCCCGTGCATTCAAGTATTTCGTACATGTTTAACTGTAGAGGGCAGCACAAGATACGCAAGAGAAAACATCTACGGTAGCTAGTATAAATACACTAGGCCAAATGGCGGTCGCATATATAAAGATATTATAAATTTTTTTCGTCTGTCACCGAGTTATGTCTTACAACACATACGAAGTTTAAATGTTGCTTAAGAGAATAACAAATGGGTTAAGAAATATTAAAATCTATATTGGGGGTCCACCTTAAAACCCAAGAAAAGAAAAATAATATTCGTTGCGTTTTTTATAACTCAGTTGTCATCAAAGTGTACAACGTAAAATAAAAGTACAACCTATATGTTTGGATGTCTATAAAAACAAGTATTTAAAGAAATTAATGTATACACGTATTTATCTAGACAAGTACGACTTGTACGTACTCGATTTTCCGTGCCAAACAGTTGAAATTAATTTGGGTTTATTGTTGTAGTTACGGCTCATAAGCCCGGCGCATTTTCTGACTATGATAAAGATGACGTTATTGTTTGTTTTTTTTTAGCATAAAGCTACACATTGGGCTATCTGTGCCCTGCCAAAATCACGGGTATCGAAACAGGATTTCTAGCAGTATAAGTCTGCAGACTGTGCCACTAGGTAGGAAGGGGGGGGGGAGGAGTTAAACATAGACGTGTTCAAAATATGGCCAAAAAAATAAGGTATAAAAGCCTACGTTTGATATACGAGCGGATTGCAAGTTTGGCGCGAAATAATATATACGTTGTTACGAAACCATTTAACCTTTTTATTATTCAACTCGTTTGATTTGATCATCATTCAATTTATTTTATTTTTAGCATGAAAACCAATTAGCGCGAGTTTGTTTACACGAAATCCGGAAGACGTTTGTCACAGCGCGAGTTTTTATTTTTCAACTTTAGGCTAACATAATTAGAAACGGGGAGTTTTCGAATACCAACTTACAAACTCCTTATTCCGATATTTTGGGCACAGAAGTCTTGCACGATGTTCAGGACCGTATAAATGATTATCTGAATAACATCCAATAAAATTTGTTACAAACGCTTTCCAGTTGGGAAACTTACAACAGGTGGCGCTACAGTCAATTCCCGCTTTTCTAACGGTTACGCTATTATTTTTTTTATCTGTTAAATTCGGTAATGGCAAAGGAAAAGGTAGATTGAACCGATGTAAAGAATGAGTTAAAATAAAACGAACCATATTAATATTAAACACATACGTTCCACAAAGGCAGAGGTATGATATCATGATGTACCTAGGGGGGCACACCCCCACCACGCAGCGTTGATCATATTCAGCTCCAAAAAAAATACGAAAATGTGTCCGTATGTCCGTCGTTATCAACAGACATGAACCATTTTTTGGCAGAACAATGGGGAATAACATTCTATATATATATATATATCAAGTTTCATCAAAATCCGGTCATTTTCGACTTAGCTATAGACAAAAATAGCAAGAAAAGTCGGTCCCCACGTTAACAGATAAGGTTGTTTGGGATTTTCGTGACCTTGTTGTGACTTTGACCCCCTCCAAAAACTAATCACTTCTAAGTTGGGTCATAGTCCAAATGTATACCAAGTTTCTTCCGAAACCATTCAGCCGTTTTCGAGAAATCTTGCTAACAAACACACACACACACACACAGGGGTGAAAACATAACCTCCGTCCAACTTTAGTGGCAGAAGTAATGATTTATATGTTTTAAGCACAATGTGCTAACCAGAAGGATTCAACCCGAAATTTTAGCTTCATAAGCCATCAAGCTTACCGCCGAGTTATCGGGAGTCTATAATATTTACTTCTCACCTGAGACGTTAACCCGAGGAACTGAATTAAAAGATAGAGTAGGTTATTAACAAAATATACAGTCAGTGATAACCTTAGATGAAAAAAAAACTGAAACCAGCAGCTTTAGAGAAACGCACTCTACTGAAGAGCGTGCGACCATATAAACGTTTACTTCACAGATCTTGTCGATGGATCCAGATACAACTACAGGAATATTCATTAAGTTTTCATCAGTTGAATTAAAACACTTGTGTACTTTCCAAGATGTCGTGGAGTAGGTTAACTGGACGTTCCTTTAAAACCAACCATTATTCCAACATGTCGTGGAGTACGTTAACTGGACGTTCCTTTAAAACCAACCAGTATTCCAAGATGTCGTGGAGTACGTTAACTGGCCATTTCTTTAAAACCAACCATTACTCCAACATCTTTAACGATTCTTATGAAAATAAAATAACAAGTGTATAGATTGTGATACTTTTTCATTAACAAATCACTAGCTTACCATCGAGATTGACATGAAATCTGTCTGTTACCATAGTGATAGTATGATCTTAGGCAAAAGAAGTCGTCAATGTACTCACTATTGAGTTAATGGGACAATATTTACGAAGTTACAGCTTTCTTAACGTAAGATTGATCGTTAGTAACTACAGTAACCTTATCACCACAACTCACGTCACTTCGATATTAAATGTCTATAAAGCAGTAATTTGTCGGGACGTATAAAATACTAAACACAGAAAACGTCAGAATTAATGGAGCAGCCACTTACAAGAGGATAACACACACACACACACACAGAACATTGGAGCCAGAGAGCAATTAGAATGTTGGGAAGTGTTTATCAATACTAAGATCTTTAAAGGGTTACTTCCTGTTATTTACACAGGTATCAGACTATAAACTGATAACAGTTTGGTGACTTTATAACAACAACAAAAACTACACTTTTAGAGTTCCAAAAACTCAAGCTCATCAAGATAAAGATCATGCAATCTTTTCTTAAAAGGGACCGATGTAATACTGATAAAGGTGTTGTTGAGTTGAGGCATTATGGGAAATGTAAAGGTTCCTTGCAGTTTGTTGTTCTAATGAGATCACTGACCAGTGGTGGGCACACTGTGAGATCACTGACCATCGGTGGGTGCATTATGAGAGCACTGATCATTAGTTAAGTGTCAGGTATTGAAGAATTGGGAGAGGGACATTGTGTGGTCACTGACCATTAGATAAGCATTAGGTGTTAAAGAATTGGTGGGAGGACATTACGAGATCACTGACCATTAGATAACCATAAGGTTTTGAAGAATCAGTGGGTGCCTTGTAAGATCACTGACCACTGTACAAGTAAAAATCAGATGCTGAAAAATGGGGGGGAGGGCATTGTGAGATCACTGACCATTGCATAAGTAAGAATCAGATGCTAAAGAAAGGAGGGCACTGAAAGAGTTCAATCATTTGAGTTAACTTGAACTCATAACTTTAAGTCAATAAAATAAATTAAGCTGCCACACACCTTTACACATGAACAATACTTGTTCATCTGTAAAAACAGTTCTCTCTGCACTGGCAACTAGTTGTACAAAGATGTTTTTGTTACCTTTAAAAAAATGCAAATAATTTAATTCCAAAAATACACAAGCACAACAGAAGGCACATGATGATGTTAAGTCTCCATAAAAACCTAGAACAATCAAGCTCCGCTGGTAACAAGGTGATATTTCTTTAATCATGAGCCAAGATCAGATGATCCCTGTCATCCTTTGATAAACTACCACGAGTTAAAGTTAATTTTTTATGATTTATTATTTATTTTGTGTTAGCTAATATTCTCCAGGTAACTGTCCTCACACAAGTTTATTTGATCTAAAATTTCTTTAGAAACTTTAAGAAGCTTCTTATTTTTTTTGTGTATTCTTAATTAATTATTAATAATATGATTAAAGTTGTGTGTGATGAAAATGAATAACTCAAGAAAAGATATCGCAGAGAACACTGTTTTACACGTAGATGATTTAACCTTTAACCTTTTAATAACCAACTTCTTTATATAGCACTCAATACCAGTGGGGGGTCCACATTTTACATCATACTATGTAATCTTATGTTTTGTCTATTACAACACTCGTAAAATCACCCATTTTCTACATAAAATACATGGTCTGCACCAGCAGGATTGATTGAAATATTCACGATATTTATATTAAACATTTTTTTATGTGCACTTTATGTTACTAGGGGTCATATAAACAATAAAGTCACTTGTAATTGGGTGGCTAAGTGATTTAGAAAGATTTATTTAAAGAAAGCTGACCAATTATTCTAGGGTTAAACAGTGCAAGATTTCGTTCAATTGCTACATCTGGAGGAGAAGAATTCAGTAACTGTATCTCACAAAAAAAAACTACTAAATATAAACATCTAATGTAACAAGTCAAACATGAAGCAATTAAACATGTAACTTTACAATGCAAACAAGACATGTTTTATAAAAAAAAAAAAAATTGTATTTCCAGCTGCAAGTGCATATGACATATATTTAAGTAACAAAAACTTTAGAAAATTTATCAGGTTATTAATTATTTAACAGTTGTTACGGTCTTCTTAGAACAGACTCAAACTAAGAAAAGTGATGATATTTTTCAACTGAAAAGAAATTGAAAGTAGTGAATAATTTTTAAATACTGTTCTAAAAAACAAGACGACCTGAAACAACAACTGGTTCCACGTTTCTATGACCACTCCTTAAAACAGGTGTACGAATCAGTTCCTCACCAGAACTGAGAGAAATGTATTGATAAAACCTTCAATCCAAAGAAAAGTTATAAAACAAACGGATAAGGTCAAGGATTGGCCCGAGTTATCAGTGCATTTACTGATATGAAACGTTCTGCTTCAGATCTAAACTTTAAGTTTGTTATTTATCAGGTTCTTATCTGAGGCCAGTACTTGCAGAGCACCTGTAAGTATACTTGTAACATGTAATCTGAAAACTCTTGACGTGTTTGTTCAAAACTTTTTGCACAGGCAAAGCTATAACGAACACATATATATATCGCTGCTTATAATATAGAATTACAAATGTTCTGTCTATCAACTGTCTTACTATCTAGCTCAAATAAACAGTTTAATTCCTCCAACTTTGTTAAGTTGTTGTATGTTTGAAAAACTGATGGCTAATGTTTAGATGCACAGCTGACATAAAAGCAACTGGAAAAGGTTGGTTAAATTGGTCAGAAAACTGATGGCTAATGTTTAGACGCACAGCTGACATAAAAGCAACTGGAAAAAGTTGGTTAAATTGGTCAGAAAACTGATGGCTAATGTTTAGACGCACAGCTGACATAAAAGCAACTGGAAAAGGTTGGTTAAATTGGTCAGAAAACTGATGGCTAATGTTTAGACTCACAGCTGACATAAAAGCAACTGGAAAAGGTTGGTTAAATTGGTCAGAAAACTGATGGCTAATGTTTAGACGCACAGCTGACATAAAAGCAACTGGAAAAGGTTGGTTAAATTGGTCAGAAAACTGATGGCTAATGTTTAGACGCACAGCTGACATAAAAGCAACTGGAAAAGGTTGGTTAAATTGGTCAGATATAATTTACCTAACTTTACGTTTGAGTGAAATCAAACTAAGTGTCTGTACTGATACTGACGTGACATCGTGTAAATTATCATACTGTTCCAATGAAATCTCCCTCTCAGCCAACACATTAAGTTACGCACCTGTTTACGCTAAATATCTATTTTTTGTTTAAATATTTAAATGATTCTATAATCACTGGTGCTTAAATATTTAGTCCAAATTATATCTTTATATAATCTATAACAAGGCAGACCACGTTTCTTCCAACTATATATCTTTCTCTAATCTATAACAAGGCAGCCCATGTTTCTACCAACTATATATCCTTCTCTGATCTATAACAAGGCAGACCACGTTTCTACCAACTATACATGTTTCTCTAGTCTATAACAAGGCAGACCACGTTTCTACCAACTATATATCTTTCTCTAATCTATAACAAGGCAGACCATGTTTCTACCAACTATATATCTTATACTAACCTATAACAAGGCAGACCATTTCTACCAACTATATATCCTTCTCTGATCTATAACAAGGCAGACCACGTTTCTACCAACTATACATGTTTCTCTAATCTATAACAAGGCAGACCACGTTTCTACCAACTATACATGTTTCTCTAATCTATAACAAGGCAGACCACGTTTCTACCAACTAACATTTTATACAACCACAAACTTTTAGCTGCTTGAACCCACTTTTTATAGATGTCACATCCAAATACTAACATGATGGTTTTAGTTATCCAATATGAAACATCTTTCTGTTACTAGGCAACAATCTCCCGAAACATCTTTCTGTTACTAGGCAACAATCTCCCGAAACATCTTTCTGTTACTAGGCAGCAATCTCCCTCTCTTACAGGGTTCAAAGTTAGACAAAAATCCTTAAGATCATCTGGCTCCTAAGTTTTGTAATTTGGTAGCCAGATAAAAATTAAAGGTGAAATAAAATATTATTTGTTCTGTGGTTCCAGTTATTCAATAATATGTTACAATTAATTAAATATGAAGCACTTTCAAAGAGAGAGAATGTACAAAAATGCAAAACATGGAGTATGTACGTAAATGCTAGTAGAAAGTTTGGTTTTGAGTGGGATCTTAAAAAATAAAATAAAATTGCTCAAATCTTTGACTTTTGTTTTATTTAGATAGATGTCACCAACACCAGAAGAAAAAGAGATAACCACAAAATTTCTGTCCTCCTTCTTCAGCATTTGCTTTTTTTTCATCATTGCTCTTTGAGTCACTCTTTTGAACATAAACAGCACCAGCCAAAAGCCCAAACAACCGCACACCCTCAAATGGACCAGGAGTGTATAACCACATTTTTAACCACCACACCCCCTTTCCTGCGTTTAGGCAATTTAACCTATCAATCGATTACCAATGATTACATCAATTAGTGACATATAAAATCAGTTGATTAATAAAAATTATGATTAAATCAATTGTCATGAAAACAATCAACTTGGAATTAACATTTTCAATTATAATGTTTTTCATTATTCCAACAATCAATTAATCAAACTTAGGGTTTCTGGTTTTTGATTATTCGATTATCCAAGCAACTTAAAGATTGCCACTAAACTTGCTCCCCAATTTTTGTTACAATAAAGCTACAAAGGCTAGCTACCATGGTCATTAGTTTTAAACTACCGACCAGAGGGAAGACAACTTGGTAAAAGTACCAACTGTCAGCTCTTGGGTATTTTTTTGTTCTCATATAGAGGAACACTAACCATGGTTACAGGAACTCAGTATTAACCAATTACAGGGCTCATCAATTAATTAACTAGCAAATACCATTAATTGCCCAGCTATAACTATAATAATTAGTGTTATAGATAAAGACGTAATCCAACTATATTACAAAAATTCTACCTCGAAAAAGATAAACCTTCTGAAAGCCCTGGAATTACCAACTTTCTTTTCCTCTTGTTCTTTTTTATCCTGTAGGATTTTTTAATAGAACTGAATTCAATATGATTATCATTAATAAATGTCCAAGAGGTTCCTCGTGACTTATTGCCTAACAAAGGGCCACCAGTGAAGACCAGAGCCCCTATAAAAACAGAGATGAAAAGCCTCACAGGCACTCACGGGTTATAGAAACAGTTGCTTATTTTCTAACTTTTGAAAATTTTTTATATATCCTAAACTATTTTGTGTCATCATCTTAATTTCATTTTAAAAACTTTTCCAGAGGGGGAAAAAAAAAAGTGTTATGAACGTGCATACTGTGTGCAAAGCATTTTGTGTTCTTGTCAATTATTAAATAATAAGCCACACCTTAACTCAAACAAAATACATTTAAAGACATTATACTGTTGTTGTTTTTTTAAACACAACAAGAAAAGTTCTTCCATAATTTTACATTATTTGAATAATTAGTGCAGTTCAGATGGACCCTTAATAGATTTTCATCATGCCAGAAAATTAGAGGCACCATAAATGGTGGTCTACACTGTTTAAGTTTTTGAGACGACACTGGTTGTAGTCTTTTGATTCTCAACTTACAAATATGGTAGTAAAACTTGAAATATATACACAGGTTATAAATTTGAAAAAATTACACTTAACTTTTTGTAGTTTGGCATGAACAATTCTATTTAACTATTAATTTCTACAGCAAATTATCAAATTCATCTTAATGGTTTTTAATAAACTTATCATTCAGTTGGAGTTTCTTTTTATGACACTGACTCTACTGAAAACCTGTACAAGTAAACTGAAACGAAATGTTAAACAAGCAGATGAAACCTGCTAAAACACTTCAGATAAATTAGCTATCTGCTAATGTCTTCCTTTAAAGTAACCACATGTAGTCCATCCTAAAAAATTGTATAATAACAATAATCGGAAAAGGTTTTTAAGACAATATATTTTTACAGGATGTTTATGATGGACATAACAGCTTTAAACACCGAGTTAATTTTAAAACCATTTTTTATAGATAACTGTGTAAAAAATATATATTTCACACTTAAACTACAGCTTACAACTTCAAATGAAAACATAAAAAATTCATTCAATTACAACTAACTTACAGAAAATCAATACAGGTACCTTAAATAAACCTTGACATCATATCTTAAATCAAATCAACACCTCAAAACTCCTCTTCATTAAATCTTACTTAACAATGACTGTTTGACTTAAACTAAATAACAGGTTCTATAAGACATACGGTTCAGCCTTCAACTAAGCATTTTTTTTAAAACAAAGAAAAGTATTTCATTATAAATAGTATGAAGACAAGTTCTTTCAAGAATTTTAACTCTGTAACCATAACTATTTTCAGGATTTTGTTTATCTTTTTTAGAGAAGGGTGGATAGCTGGATCAGTTGCCTTAGGAATGGCCAATTGGCCTCCCAAAAATGGACCAAAAGGATAGTAGAAAGGGACGGATAAAAGGTCAAGGCTGGGGCCCAAATCAGCTCTTGACAGCCATGCCTTATTTTTCATGAATATTTAAATGATTTAAAAAAGTAACAGGTAATAAAAATATTATACATAATGCTGAAACAATTTTAGTTCAACATTTTTATCAGCATTAAAATATACAAAATGAAACACACACAGAAGCCAAAATTTATATTTTCAATCCTCTAACTAACAGTAATGCATTTTGTTTAACAGTTGGGCTATGTAACTGTGTGACGTATCTTAATAATTATAAGTTATATATAACTTATAAGTTTCAATGACGTTACACCGTACACTACAGTAATATATTTTTGAACGATGATTGATATTACTATTACTAATAATATACATGAAGTCTTGACTTTTTTTGGCTTATGAACAATATTTTTGTACTTTGACTCAAACTTTGAGTTTGACGTTGTACTTGTATGAATAATTGAACACGAACGCAGTCATAATCAGTGAATCAGGTTGAACTTCACGAAAAAACAACATAAGTTATTATATTACCATTTCCGGAAGACAATTTTGCTAAAGCTTCTGCAGTTGCTTGAGGATCACTATTACTTCTGTGTCGGCGATGGCCAAAATTTGGTTCTACTTTTGATAAACTTCCGCCGTTTTCAGAGAAAGACATTATAATAAAAGTTTACATAGGCTACAAAACTACATCTTACAGTTTCGGAAGTACACGAGTTTTCAAAATATTGCCGTTAGAGGGCAAATAGAGACAGTTGTGGTAAATAAACACGAATACATAATATTATATATATATATTTCAGTTTTGTTTATATTTTTGTGAATATTCTCAGATAATCTAATTGAACGTCAACTAAATGTTTCTTTAGTCATTTTAACACAAGTTTGCAATAACATAACGTTATCACTCACGCTGGATTTCTCGTATCAAGCATAATCAAAGCACACGAAAGACAAAGAAAAAGGTACAATTAAATTTTGTACATTTTATTGTAAAGGATATTTATCTATTTTTAAACAAACGTTTTACAATTAAGAACAAAACAGTTTAAAAAAAGAGATTAAAAACGCCTCAACGAATCGCCCAGAACTAAGTACACGTATACTTTTTCAAGTGAGTCTTAGGGTCTTGTATCTTTTCATGAAAATAGCTGATGTGAGTAGAGTTTGTATCTAAATATAAAAACGAACAAAATACCTAATACAACTATTTAAAGAAGTGATATTAGTATTATAAAAGACTTTATAACGGTTAAACGAGAAAATAAACTCAGAATAGCTAAAAAAAATAGCCAAAAAGAAACATTTCTCTAGGGTTCTACTAAGCGCTATTTGGTAAAATTAAGATTTTAACAGATTATTTGATAATTCTACAAAGAAATAAAATACATTGAAGATTTGGAATACTGTAATTATATCTTCAAATACTGGAAATGAAACACCTCCATATTGTGGCCAAGTTGTTTATTTGGTAAGAAGAAAATAGCCTTATGTTTCTATACGACACCGTAAGGGAATACCGATTTCATATCATTCGGTTGACTAAGGATATTCGAATTAAAATTTAAACCCCAATTCAAAACAAATCAAAGAAAAATGTTCTTTGTTCGATTTGATTTTGTATTCTTCATCTTAGATGGATATTTTAGTCTAACTAGTATAGCCCCCCATTGGCACAGCGGTATTTCTGCGGACTTACAACGCTAGAAACCGAGTTTCGATACCCGTGGTGAGCGGAGCACAGACAGCCCATTGTGTAGCTTTGTACTTAACTTCAAACAAACTAAATATTATAACTATGATCTCGTTGATTGAGAGAAAAATGGCTGAAACAGTTAGTGACCTCTACCGAATAAATTCCTAAAACACAAATTTTACTTATCGGAAGAATTATCTAGGTTAGTTCTTAATTTCTGATGCAAGAATTTAACATAAATCTAAATCATTTAGTCAATGCCATAAAATCATGAATTTAATAAGTTTTATTTTCATCTTTAATCTCAGTATATTAACAGTATTGGTTAAAATCTGTAATAAAAATAATGTATTTATTTAATTGCTATTAAATATTTTTATGATGACAGTTATTTTACTGTATTAGATCAGAGTATGGACTTAGGACTAACATACGTCTTGCAAGCTAACCGAACTTAGTTAGATATTATTAGGATTGTTGCGAAAGATATCGCTAACATTGAGGGTACACAACTCATGAATTAATGTATTCTAATCAATATAAGTGAAAATGGCATATTAAATTACAAATAATCATTACTGGGTTGATTGTTTAGTTCTTATCTATGTAGATAGCTTGTTTAGATCAGAAGATAATGATAATATGTTACAGTATAAACCATCAAGCAGCAAATTAATAGCATTAGATTAATTTTTACAGATAATTAATCAATGAGCTTATATCCTCAGACTTATTTTCAGATACCTTAGCTTTCAGGGTAGTAGCAACTGGTTCAATTACGCTTTTTAGTACAAATAAACACAAACAGAGAACATAGCAAGAGTGTAGCGCCCTCTGTCAATAAAAATATAAAAGTAAATTCATTTCTATATTTTATATTCTATGGTAAAATATCTAATAATATATCATATCATAAACACAGCTTTTAATTTCATATAAAAAAACAATAATTTAGAAAAAAAATGTATCATATCTTTATCAAATGTCACTACAAAGGTTTCTGCAACTTTTACGAGCATTATTGTAAAAAAAAACTCAAACGTTAAGTATTTCATTCGCCCATTTTTTATCATTTTAATTTTAATATATCATCAGTAACTCACAGCGCACTACAAAAATTTTCAACGAAATATACTCTATGCAGAAAAAGACAAAAACATATAGATATATTTTTAAAGTGTGAAAAAGCAGAATTAAATTCAAGCAAACATATTCCCAACTAAATGTATTGTATATTGTACTTTTCACTACAAACCTCATATGTTACATTTTGCTACATTTTAAAGTTACATAGGAGCCACAACTAGACGACTATAATTGCATATATCTTCTTCGTACATTTAAAATATTAATTACAAGTTCAAAGTTCAGGATTACATTTCAAAGTGGATTTTGTTTAGTTTATTTGGTTTTGCTCCCCAGTGGCACAGCGGCACGTCTGCGGACTTACAACGCTATAAACCTGGTTTCGATACCCGTGGTGGGCAGAGCAGAGATAGCTCGTTGTGTAGCTTTGTGCATAAATTCAAACAAACAAACAGGGGCTATTTGCGCATTTCTTTGGTTAAACTGAAAGACTGTGACAAGTAATATCGTATAGCTACAGATGGCGCTACAATCGTTATATTTTATAGTTTAAAAAAAATTAAATAGGCTACAAAGCGAAATATATTCTGTTTCTTAATCATAAGCAGGCTGTTATTAATTTCTGTCTAAACAAATAGTATTATACATAAGTTGTAGGCATTCTTTATACTCATACTTAGTTGATAACTTTCAAATTAATTTTATTAATTATTCCTTTAAAAAAGTTTGTTCGTCTAAATATTCGTCAAATGACTATTTCATAAACAGAGCACTCTCTGATAAGAACAACAACAACAAAGTAGATTAAAAGATTATGCCTATTTTTATTCACGATACATATATACATGTCACGATGCCGAATTTTGTACTTTTACTCTATTAAATACTTCAAGCAATCGCAATCTCAAATATTTCGACCACCACGTGAAACGGTAGTCTTCGTGTTTATCATCTTTATCTGTGAATGTTACGAAGAAATTTTTTCTTTCCCGTATTAAAATAAAGATAGTATTTTCAAGCCCTACGTTTCATTGTTTTGTATCAAAAAAAAAAATAACTATTATAAATTTCATGTTAAATTCTTAATTTGTTTGTTGTTAAGCACAAAGCTATACAATGGGCTATCTGTCCACCACAGGTATCGAAACCCAATTTTTAGCGTTATAAGTGTCAATACTTACCACCGAGTCACTAGGGGGCGTTAAATTACATTCACAAAATTTTGTAGCAGATTTATTGTGATGTACTAGAATGTTCGTTTGTTTGTTTTGTAATTAAGCACAAAGCTACACAATGGGCTATCTGTGCTCTGCCCACCACGGGTATCAAAACTCGGATTCTGTACTAGACTGAACAAATATTTATATAAATATTGTGTGATATTATTATCAACCATCGTTATTAATTATGACCATCGCAGCTGAACTTTAATCTAAAAAAGTTGTGGAGCTATTTAAAAATATTGAATTGACTGAAATAATATCTCTAAAAACTTTTAAGTAGTTTAATTAGTTTATATTTAAAATCAAGTGTGTTAGTTGGAGCCTATTCAGACAATAACCTAATAAGCGATTAAACCGTAAGGACGACCCCATTTTTTATTTTCAGTTAGCATACCTTTTAAAACATGTAACTCCAGCTCTGTTGGCGTTAGCCGTTAGAGGTCGTTAACTCAGTCGCTTTTAATGGCCGAAAATGTTTTTGTTTTTTTTGTTGTTGTTGTTGTTATTATACGTGTGATAATATTTTTGTTTTTAGTTGTTTTCTTGGTTCTTAGCATAAGCGATGAAGAAGGTGGCGCTGTCTTCAAGTTCTCATACTATTGTTTGCTAAACCAATATCGTTAAATAACCGTACAAGTTAACAACATAACCATCAACTAAAATCCAAGCAGCACAATACTCGTACCATGATTTTAAAACATTTATTTTCTTTTTTGTTTAAAATATGCAAATACATTTATTATCCCAGAGTACCAATTATATATTTGAATAATATCTAAGTTAAAGCTTTATTGCTCAAGAATGTTTTGTGTAAGAGTTACATTGTAGTTATGTGCAGCGAGGCGAATCCTCGTGATCTTTTATTATATTTTATTCTAACTAAGTGACATCTCGATTGGAAAGAAGATACTGAAATACCCGACTGTAAGAGGTGTCCTTGTCATTAAGACCAAGCATGTTGTGTGAAGACTAAGTTCGTCGACACGATGGTAGGAGCTAAACCATTCATATTGTGGAAACGTGTATCTTCCACTGATGACATGACAACGGCATCTTATATACACTGTTGGCACAGCAATTACCTTTAGCTTCCACTGATAACACTACAACGACATCTAATATACACTGTTGGCACAGCAATTACCTTTAGCTTCCGCTGATAACACGACAACGACATCTAATATACACTGTTGGCACAGCAATTACCTTTAGCTTCCGCTGATAACACGACAACGACATCTAATATACACTGTTGGCACAGCAATTACCTTTAGCTTCCCTGAACACGTACAACGACATCTAACACAGAACAACGACATCTAATATACACTGTTGGCACAGCAATTACCTTTATCTTCCACTAATAACACGACAACGACATCTAATATACACTGTTGGCACAGCAATTACCTTTATCTTCCACTAATAACACGACAACGACATCTAATATATACGGTTGCCAGAGCAACTCTAATGATAACAACGACATCTAATATATACGGTTGCCAGAGCAACGACCTTCATCTTCCACTAATGAGTAACAACACCTAATTTACACCGTTGGCAGAGCAACGACTTTTATCTTCTATTGATGACATAATGATATTCATCTTCCATGATGGCACAACGACGACATCTAATATACACTGTTGGCAGAGCAACGACATTTATCTCCTAATGATGAGATAACAACAACCTTTAACTTTTAATGATAACATGTAGCAACGTTTATCAAAGCTGGTGAAATAGCAACATGGTTAGAACAATCACTACTCGACGTGTGTCTGTGTTGACAATAAGTTCTTGATGTCCATATTATAACATAAGCTTGTCAATTACCGTTTATAAACATTGAAGCAAAATATGTTAAACGCCATTACGTTTAATAAACAGATAAATCCATAAATAATACACGAATATAATCAAAATCTAGACTCAAGTAATGGATTAACTATTTAAAAAAACAAATTCTTATAAATACGATACATATTCCGAATGTTGTTGCTCTATAAGTAATTCCAAAGAAACATCATTTTTAATGAAGGTTCCAAAAGGAGCTTGAACGAAATACTTTGTTTTCTTTGTAAGGAACTAGAACTACTACTATAAAATTTTATCAGCTGTATCTCCCTTATTATGTAAGGCATGGTTATACTAGACACAAGAGGCGTGCTAATACATATATTAATCGTACCTTTTATCATTAAAAATTAATGAACTTTAAGTTTAATGAAAAACCTGATCAAAACTTTAAGAGTTTGTGGACGATCTTATAAAATCAATTTGTTTAAGTAGATTAAACGTATGAAATTTTAACAGTCATACAATCTAATGTAATGATCTTAGGCCTACCGTCAATTGTTTTATTTACATATCCACATCAAAGGTAATTAATTTACCAAGTAAAGCAAGACAGTCTTTTATCCCGATACGTAATTTTATGCGAAGCATAATTTATAATTATAAACCAATGGAATACTAAAGTTTCCGTAAATTATCATTTAAACTTGAAGTTTTAGTTAAGTCCAATCCATGCTCCGTGTAGACGACACATATAAGCTGATTATTATAGATTGAATGTAGGACTAATTGCAATAGTAGCAAAATTTAGTGTATTGTATCTATTTAAATCTATCTTTTAACATATCAAGAGTCTTAAGCAGTCGAAGTTGTGGAACATGTCCATTTTGGGGAGAAATTTAGGTTTTGACGAAAAATCACGAATATTGGAAACTCACTATAACTTTGTTATTTATGGATGTATTTAATTGAAATAAAGTTTAATGTACTTTTACAAGTGTATTATATATAACATATTAAAATCTAATAAGCTAAGCGTCTTAATTTTCGGCCAAAGAATTGTTTTTTTTATTGAATAATTATGAAGAACTAAATTTTTTTTATTAAATCGACATAACTCTATGCCTTACCTCGGACAAACTGTAACAGGAAAAAAAAGGTCGCAGACTTTCAGTTTATAAAGGTATATTATAGCGTAGAAGCGTCCTCATGATGTTTCCCATTTAAGTGGAAAATTAGTTTTGGCTAAAAATCCAGACAAATGTAAATTTATTATTAATATGATATTCATTGCCGAGTTTGAAGAAATAAAAGGCTTTTATTTACCCTACATCATTTACAAAAAAATTACGTAGAATCCTTGGAACTAAACATTTTATTCTTGGATGAAATCATTTCTTTTCTTTAAAAATATATTGAAAAACTGGGAATTTATATAATTATAGTAATGAAGTATGAAGCAACGAATTAAAGTTATCTAGAGAAGTAGTCTTGAGCTGCATACCGTCAAATTAAGGAGGATATATTTATTCCAAAATAAAAACTGATTATAGTTATATTTCATGTCACTAGAATCAAGCCAATTTTCTAGATTTTAAGAACGGTTTTATGACATGCCTTATGTATTCATCTTCACTATCAATACATTCCGGCTGGATCGAATATTGACAGTTAACACCTTGGCATTCTCCACAAGTTGGCTACCACAGAAGACCCTACTTCTTGTAGCTACATCTCAGACTCAAGCAGTCTGTTTTACAATTACATTTAATAACCTTCAACAAAACATCGGGAGCAGGTGGCGTATCTACCTGTTTAGGAACCATTTCATCATTGCATACAATCCATCTCCCAGTCAAGTGGGTTTATATTTTGACATGTTCATTCCCATTGTCTGACTTGAAAACAAAACCGCAGACTCTGGTTTTTGCTAGTTGTTGGTGTTGGAGGACGTACTTTATCATCTATATGAGATTTACTGGTTGTGCCTTTATTACACAACATCTTGTAGCGTATCAAATTCAAACCACCATTTTCTTTCCTCCTCACCGGCATCAATAACATGATTTAATAGAGTTGTTTAGATATTTGTTTAATAACAAGTAAAAGCTTGGAATGGTCTATTCTTTCATTGGGGGTGTGTCTGTGAGCCAGACTAGTTTCGGAGAATTTCATTCCTCATCAGTGATCTTGGACACTACCACCAATGAAATAGTAGACCAAACCAAGCCTTTATAGTAGTGAGGTATCGAAAATCGAAATGGTGTATTT
>NW_013670058.1:56595-60702 GCF_000517525.1 Limulus polyphemus | reverse complement strand
AAGAAATTGCTTCTTTTTCATTGTGAAATTAATTTCTCCCTTAAATTTAACAATTGTGCTAATGGAACCGCCCGTCCGTACATGATGTGTTGTATCTTTTGTTGTTGAACCATCCTCACAGCCATTAAACACAATCATTGCCCGTTCGTACGTATGTCGCACGTAATTAACATAATATATACACTTATTAACATTATTTGTGGACAGTTTGGGAGATGCGTTATTACGTCGTTTTTCAATTGACTGGTTTATTCCATCCGCACCCTTCTCTCGGAGAACAACAGTTTGTTCTATATTTGACAAAGATAACTTGCATATTACACAATTATTTGGAATAATTTATAAACAACCAGTGTCAATAATAACAATTAACCTTATAGTTTTTAATCTCCTGTTTGACAAGTAGACGTTAGAATTAAAAATAGAGTGATCCCAACTACTTGTAGCCACCTTAAAACGAAAAAAAAAATTCACCTCTAAGAAATAAGTTTTTAATAATTAAACATTTTAATATAATTTAAATAGAATTTTTATCAGTTATAAAATATATTGTTGTTGGTTGCGAATGGACCGTATTCAGTTACTTTCTTATTGTTATCTCCGCTAGGTTTTTAATTTTAGGCACTCCCACTGAAAGTTAATTGAAATGTTAAAATCATGGGAAAAGTAAATAGAAAGACTGCTTTCAAACTGTACCTCAAGCTGAAAATAAACGTTAAATATCCACGTTTTTATGGTTTTTCTATAGAAAAACAACAATAAAGTTTTCAGGCAAAAATAAAGAGTTTTCGAACTTTGTATTTTGTAAATTCTTGGAACGTTATTATTATTATTAAAAATACTATTTTATTTAAATCTAACAATTTATAGCAAAGTTATAGTGAACTTCTAGTTTTTCGCCAAAAGCCCAACTTTTCCCTCAAAATGGGCAAGATCCATCGTTTTAAATTTTTAAGACCTTTGATAAAGGACATTTGATTGGGACTCAATGCACTAAGTTTCATTTCGATTGCAATTTTTTTCTAGGTTAGGCCTACAATTCCTTAGAAACTGAACACAGTGTTGAATTCCGGTTCTAGTTCCACATTTCCATAACCCATCACAGGTTAACCCACATTTACCCAGTATACAGATGGGTAGGGTAAAACGTCTTGCTCATGAACCCAACAACATATCGTAAGCCACGAACAAGCATCTAACAAACTATGTGTCAAAATCACTAGCCGCAAGACTGTGCTGCCCTCTTGAAGTTTGAGTATGTTGTTTTTTGTTTGTTTTTTAATTAAATAAAAAAACATATGCATACTTGTTTTTATAGATACAAAACTTTATTGATTTATTTTTATAACTTGAAATGTAAGTTGTTTCTTGAGAACGTTAATATCATTGTATTAGTTTCGAAATGTTAGAATACTTTGACTTGGAACTTGTATCAACGGTAGCAAACGCTGTAAATTTAGTATGTTATATAAGCAACACTTAGATTTTTGTTTGTTTACTTTGCGTGGAGACTCCCTCTAGTGTTGATTGAATACAACCATTGAGCTTGACTGACTTGGCTTTTTTTTTTTTGTAAAAAAAAAAGGCAATGCCATTTTAAGTTATCCAAGTTAAGAAAACAATACCCAAAAAGATAAATTTATTTTACCACTTATAATGGCGATAACACGAATTTAGAAATTATCATGTGGACGACAAATGTTCGATAGACTCCTACCAGATGCTGCTTTACGTTAATTATTTAAAAATACAAAAAAAAAACTCTTGTAGATATTGTTTGTTTGTTGTTAAGCACAAAGCTACATAATGGGATATCTGTGCTCTGCACATCACGGGTATCGAAACTCGATGTTTAGCGTTGTAAGCTCTTAGATTTACCGCTGAAATGTCAAGTAGGCATATATTTTTTTATATTAGCCAGTTACTCACAAGCTGCTCACGGAAAGCACGAGAAAGATCAAGTACAACTTTAAAATAATTTTTAAAAAGCTGAAATACTTTTAAGTCCGTTAGATAAAAAAAAATAATTTCCTTACCTGTTATATACTGTATCACATCATGTCACTGTTTTATTGTTGTTGTTGCTTGAAATAATTATTATTGTTGACTGTGGCACAATAGTTGATGGAATACTCAGTAATTTTGTTCTTTAAGTTAGTCAAGATTTAGACAGAAATTGTGTGTAAAAATCTAACTTAATAAATATCAGCACAAATCTGAAAATTCTGAAAATCATTAGATACCAAATCATTAAAACAATACAAGACTTTGTAGCGCCATTACAAAAATAGCAATGTCATTAAAATATTTTAATTGGATTTTATATTTAAGACTGTGGTCTCAAGTCCTCCGTGCTAAGTGATAAGACTGCATAAGTTTTCTTTTTAATTTAGAATTGAAGAAACGATTCAGAAGTCATTAACAGTATTTTTGTGTGTGTGTTGTGGCTTTCTAACTGGATTATAGTGTAGTCTTCATATGTTTCATGGGAAAATAAACGCAAAAAAAAAGAGGTTGGTTAGCCACGCGTGTCACCATTTTGATGACACTTTTTTTTTTAAATGAGATGCTTTAGGTTGTGTGTATCATAATGATTGACTAGACGTAAGAGTATTGGTATTGGTTTGGTAAATTAACCAGGAAGTTTTGGGATGGCAGAATACCATAAAATACGATAAGAAGCTTCATGACTATTTCTTAACGTCTCCATTAAAATCCAGTACTTGTATTCTAAAAACAGGTAAAAAAAAAGGAGTTTAAAAGAACGGATGTTGCTTGATATCTCATTAGACTTTTGTATCATAACCTAGTTCGTGAAAGTCTGAGAAAATGAATTCTTGAAGTGGAAATATATTATGACTTACACGTATGTTTCTTGATGTGATAGAAGAACGTGTTTGTCCAAAACAATATTTGTTTGTATGTGTGTCACGCACAGTATTTTTTGTATATGATTAAGTACGTTTGTATGTGTAACGTGAAAATATCTACACCAGTATTTGTTGTTACTGTATAGTAACTAGTTTTACAGCTTTACGTAGCCACCAAGCTTAATAGTGTGGTATTTTCAGGTGTAAACTGATTTCCCGACAAGTATCAGCTAGTTAGTCCCGCTAAAAACAACAGATTCTATCAGGAAATAAAAGGAGTATCCTGTATTTGAAAACTTGATCGAGTTTCCTTAGTGTGTGTGAAATAATGAAACCGGACAAGTTTAACAAAATGAAAATAATCTTTATTACAAGAAAAATAAAATAAAATGTAGGTTACGTAACTGTGCACATGAAAATTAGTCACTTATATTTATTGTGATTATGTCCCTAGCTTTTTTTCTCTCGGAATACACTTCTGTTGAACTAACTCTGATCTCGAGGTGGAGCTACGCTTTTCAAACTCCAGGTAAAAACTGAATTAAGAAAGTACACATTAATTCTACAGATCAACTCGGTTTCTTTGTCCCGTTGACAGTATTACCTTGTGACCTTTGTTTCTACATAACTAAAGTAAGAACCACGAAAGCATTTTCACTTTATAAATAAATAACATTTCAAGGTTTAAATGTTACTGCGATGACGAAGTTCTCCTGGCCTCACAGATGAACTACAGGTTCTCACCTATCCTAGAACCTGGTTGCACAGGTGAATTACAGGTTCTCAACTTTGCCAGGACCTGGCCTCACAGGTGAACTACAGGTACTCACCTTTGCCAGGGCCTGGTCTTCCATTGTGTGGAATAAGAAACTTTCTGCGAATTAAAAATACCTCTTTATACACACTTCAAAGTGAAGTATTCAGAAATACAAAAAATAAAATAATAATTACAGAACTCGGTACTGGCTTTCGAAAAAAAGTTGGTGCTCCACTCAGAATTCTAAAAAGCACTGATTCTGAGCTCTGGCGGGTACTGTTTGTTTTAGCGCAAAACTGCATACATGTAGTAGGCTATCTGCACTCTGTACACTATGGAGAATCGAGACTAGGATCTTAGCGTTGTAATATTTCATGAGTAACAATAACTTACGGCCAATAATATCGTTAAAGTATTGTTTGTTTTGAATTTCGCGCAAAGCTACACGAGGGCTATCTGCGCAAGCCGTCCCTAATTTAG
>NW_013670058.1:53611-55630 GCF_000517525.1 Limulus polyphemus | reverse complement strand
GTTTGGTGGGACGGGGATTCGAACCCGCGACCCTCAGATTGCGAGTCGAGCGCCCTAATCACCTGGATTCTAGTTTTTATACGTAAGAAACGTATATTTAATTACTATACTCATATCCAGGTTGAATTTTAGTTTCGCTTAAAGAAGGTAGCTTCGATTGAAAGTTAATTAGCAGAGACACACAGAACATTTGCGGTCAAATTAGTATCTTTATTGCAATAATATTTCGTTTAAGTACAAATTTCTAGAATAACACAAAATAATTCTAATGGGAGATACCGAAATCTACAAGTCCACTTGTATTAGGCCTAACATTAGTTAAGCCTTTGTTAAATACAGTCTCTATCATTAAAGATAAAAATTAACATTGTAACTTGTGTACGTTTTTTGCTTTAGTTAGTTAGGGTTAAACTTTACCGTACTCAATATTATCAATAAATAAACTTATAATGGTATTCTACGACCTAACTGTTAGGCCTTTTTAAAAACTTTGGTAATATTTTAATATATTGTACAAAATGTCCACTAAAGTATATTTACATCCGCCTTTTGTTTACCGTTGAAATAAAGAGCACGTGCATGCGCATTTAGATAGTAAGATGCGCGCACATTTTTAGAACAGTGACCAAAAACTGAGTGTTATCAAAGTAGACGTGTTTAGTAAAGAGAAATTTGTGTAAATGATTGATTAAAACTAAGTTTTTATGATTAAATATTTATATATTCCGAAGCGAAGTTTACTTTTTAACACTTTCTTAGTATTGTAATATTTTAATTTTAGGCTTACAAACTTTAGCAACAAATTTCTGAACGATCGTCAACTTGTTATACCCAGTTTCATCTCAGATGTTAATAATAGTTATCTCTATTTACTAAGGTTTAACACAATTTTTAATTCATTTTCTCTCACCTAAGATTAGTGAATGAAAGCCCGCTAAAACAGAAATATTCAAGTTTTTTATTATGCATTTAATCAAAGAAAGCGAAAGATAGCCCATACAAAAGCCACTTCCTTTGACTTGAACTATGACTTATTTTTAATTCTTTTCTATTATGCATAGGGTTCTAAATTTCACACACCCTATCCACTCTATTTTATACTTTCATGCAGAGTAAAGTGCTCCAACAGGCTTCATTAGCTTATTATATATATATATATATATTTATTTAAAGTTATTGTGGCGCTTCAAGGTTACAGTAATTTGTGAACCACGCATCACCTGCTGGTAGAAATATTATACAAAATAACTGGAAAAAATTTTGATACACATCAACTTGAAAGGCGTAAAATTTATGATAAAAATCACGTAAACTGCAGATTTTTGTATTCACATTCTTCTTAATTTGTCTATTTCAGATTCAAAATTAGATGCGTGTAATATATACTTGATGTTTGTAGAATGGTGAGCTTGAACTATAAGACATACGCAGTGATTTGCTAAAATAACCATGCCTTTTTCCTTCGCGGAATATTATTGAATAATCTATATGAAATCAATTGTCAGATAAAAACTTATGCCTATTAGCGCACCTGTTGGCAAATTATTTAAACTGCATAATAATGTGGTCCCAAATAACTATAAGTATATATACTTTGTTTAATTTAATTTTGAAGTATTTTGATTTGGTAGTAAAGTGGTAGAGCAATTTTTTAAAGTTTTTTATTCTTTAAAATTTTGCTTTAATACTTTCTGATTATAATAAGACAGTCGGTGACATTAAACGCGGTAACTATGTGTTATACACAATTGTCAGAGAGGTCGAATGAACCTGAAAAATATCTTTGATTCTATTTACTGTCCATTCTCTTTCTTTAAGTCTTTCTGCTAGGCCTACAAGGGTAGCAGAACCCTAAAGGTAGGCCAAAACTAGAACGATTAGGCTAACTCTCACTGTACGTGACTATATATTCAAAATAAATATTTTTGAGTTTCTATACAATTATGACTTTGTGAATATTGGTACTAGGGGTACATAATGAATGTTCATTCATCACCCTATGCAAATCCTGGGCACGTT
>NW_013670058.1:38180-53170 GCF_000517525.1 Limulus polyphemus | reverse complement strand
GCAAAGGACATTTATCATACGTCTTTAGCACAATTTTTGGACCTTTATTTTCTTTATTTAATTCTTCTATGCCTTAGGTCCGTGTGTTACAGGTGTATATTGTTTGTAACCGAAGGCTTGTACTGGCATCCTTCACATCACGCCAGGTTCAGTTTGACTATATTTTTTTTACACAACTTAAGTAAAACTACTATTTCAAATATATATGTTCCGTTGAAATAAAATAATTAGCTTTAAACTGTTCAGATAAAAGTTACTTTTAATATAATATAATATAATAATATATGTTAGTATACATAACAACACCATGCTGATATTTGTTTTAATTTTTTCAATATCTATTACGTAAGCAAACTAGTTACCGTGCTTGATATTAATTATTTATGTATCTATGCGCTAAATGTCATTCTTAGTGATGACTTTTACAGAAAATAATAAATGTGAATTTATTGGCCCCTTCATTTAAATTCACTATTTTGTTGTAATGGCCCCTATCGAACAAGTCGACTCTGCCCTCTCACTGAGATTAGCACGAAAGCGGCGCGTTGCCTCGACTACGAACCCAGATAACGAAAGCGACTGGATCGTCTGCAACTGTAGAGAGGTGTAGTAGAACGTTGACTGAGCGAAAGAAGGACTCGTGACTTGCCAGATCGAATGTTTGGTACTTTTGCATTTCTTGTTTTAAGCAGATATTACTAGGGGCAAATATTACCATTGCCCTAATTTCTCCGACACATTGTATGCCGATTCCCCATTTCTGGTTCACTGACATTATGGGTGCCAACAGTTTTTTGAACATTTAGACTATTCACTGTTTATTAATGAGTTTCACTTCGTCGTCGAAACACAGACTTTTAGATATTACTGCTTGCAGGGACGAAATAGCCCTTATTATCGAAGAAATTTCTACGAAGGGAAGTTGTCACTTTTACCAATATTATTGTATAAGTTTCTGTTTTAATAACTTTGACTTTATTTACTCGGCCTAGCTTACGTTTTTCTTTAGTGCCATATACGAATCGTAAGGTATAAAAATGCTATATATTGTTTAAATTTTTAAAAAATGTGAAAGTTTTAAAATTCGAGAGATTTAAAAATATAAACAATTGGTAACAAACTTTAAACCACACGCATAATATATTTTATTCTGGATTTTCATTTTAGTTTAAAAAGGCGTAGTTATATTTTTCATGCCTTTGGTAATACTATCAATCTTTGGATAACTGGTTCTATGCGTGAGAAAATAAAAGACAGAAATATATAATATATATTCAACGGATAAACAGGAAAAAGTCTGCTATTACTAGCAATATTTTTTTACCAGTGTCTCGTTACTTAACATTAAGTGATAACTGATGACACCGTACGTTGTCGATGAAGATAAAAACAACTCTACTCCAGCAAAACCCAAATCCATCATGGTCCATAATTTGATGAATGGAGAAACAGCCCAACCAGAAAATGAATCTAAGCCTAATGGCGAAACGAACGGCATATCCGTAGATGCGGTTCCAGAAATGAGGTTCAGCGGAGGAGGTACGCCTGTTACCCCATCTAAAGGAATCATCAATGGTCGAGCGGTAGGAGCCCAAACCTTGTTAACTAATGGCAAAACAAATGAAGGAAGAGTGTTAAAAAGGTAAGAGTGGCATAAATTACATTAAAAAATATGTGTACGTGAAGAATAAACTTACGTTGAGCGAACTAAAAAAACAACTGTCTTGTTCTGGAGTTTATGGTTGTTTCTTCATAGTATAATATTTCCGTAAAAGTTAATTTTTTTATTGAGAAATCCTGAGTGGGGAAATTTAGACTATTGCCTGGTTGTGTTACTATGTTATTGTGATAATAACGATGAAAGATATAAAACCTAATTTAATTATGTAATAAGAAGATGAAGGAAATTGTATTAAATATTAAAGACAAGTCATTTTCGAAGTCGAACAATGAAAGTTACGGTTTACATAATTAGGAACCGATAAGCCTAAAATGTGTAATAAATAAACACCTGCAGCTTACGTGATTTTTACCTAAAGTTTTAGGCCTAACGTAATGTTTCGGCTGTTTTATGCTTAATAGTAATCGCTAATAAATTTAATAATAGTTATCCGTTATATTTGTGACAACGCATTTAAAGTTATTTTGAACAGTGTATACAAAGCTTTTCATTTCATAAATTTTGAGTAAGTCACAGTAATTAAAGATTAGTACTTGTAATAAAAAAATCACGTAAACTGTATTTGTCTTTCTTTCTTTCTTTCTTACCTTCCGCTTAGCATTTGAGATCTGTCTTTTGTTTCCACAAGTCACTGCCCAAGAGGCCCTTCGTATAACAGCAGAACTTGCCACTCGGGATGGACGATCGGAAACAAAAGATGACCTGAAACGCTATTTATATATGTAGTATAACACTTTTAAAAGTCACGGTTTTAAATACCGATTGCTGTCGAAGCATTATAAGCTAACATTTATTTCTCTACGCTTCAATGTAAGTAAAGTTGTGGTAAAGAAGAAAAAAAAACAACAATTATGCGCGGTGTACGTGATTTTAAAAATAAATTTTAGGTCTGTTAGTTTCTAATTCTCGTTGAGTTTGTTAAGTTTGATCATTTTGATTTGTAACTTTATGGTAATTTTTCGGAAAGTTAATTGGATTATTAGAAACATCATTGATTTTTTACATCCCTTGTTGGCCTTGACCATCATCCAAAACATCTTCCATAATAGAAACTAGAAAAAAAATATCCGAAGGAACAAAACAATGGCATAGTCGAATTCACCAACAACGTATACCACTCGTAGTTGGTAATAAATTCCAGTTTTTATAACCACTTTAGTAGTTCAAAAACATTGAGCAATACACGCAGTGTTAAAATCCTTCAGGCCTACATTCGTACAGAAGGGATTTTTTCTCTATTATTAACAAAGCAACGGACGACAGTACAGATTTGTCGTTAGGTCGATATTGCGGTTAAGTTTATTTTCTTCTGGATGTTTGGAACAATTGAGACTATATTTAATAAAATATTCAACATTAATGTTCAACAGCCCTTTCTCTTATCTTTTACTAAATCAAGTTTTCTTTAATATCAAAAGTGTTTCCTTCGCGATTCGCGACAGTTGAAGGAGGCAGCGAGCCGGTCCCTGATGTCGAAGTTTGTTTGTTTGTAATTAAGCACAAAGCTACACAATGGGCTATCTGTGCTCTGCTCACCACGGGTATCGAAACCCGGATTCTAGAGTTGTAAGTCCGCAGACATATCGCTGTGCCACTGGGGGGCACCCTCGGTGTCGAAACGTTGAGTAAAGAATTGGTTGATAGTTAAGGTAAATAATATCAAACAAAACAATTATATTCAGGTATAAAATTGGGCCTTATTCGAAGAGGAATATAAAAACGTACATTTTGGATAATGAAGACAGAGTTTTGTCTAATAGTCTGACCTAGTTTTTGTCGATAGTTAGGCTTGGCTGCGGATCGTTCATTCAAGCATGCTATTAGTTGAGATAATATGATGTCGTTTGATGTTTATTTCAGGGTTAATTACCGGTTATTTGACAAACAGATTACCCTAGCATTAGCACGGAACTGTAGTGTCAGGAAACATGTGTTATCAGTTGTTGTTTGTACGATTTTTCTTGCTTAAGAGCGATAAACAAAAAATATTAATTGTGTCTGCGGCATTCTTACATCAGAGGTAACTGTTACATTTGTAGCTTGTGAAAAAAAAACAAAATATTCATAATAATCTTGTTTCCGGTTTTGTGTGATAAACGTGTTTGGCATGTTCTGTCTTTCAAACAGTCCTTATCTACACTTTAACGAATGCCTGATGGAACGGAAATGATTTAATTCAAGGTTCGATTTCTGAAATTACGTAAGTCAATGTTTACATTTCCGTCGGTTTGTAATAATCTTACATATAGATATAATATATTAATGGTTTTCCTTCTTCAAGTTTTTACCATTAGTGTCAGAAATATTGTGTGTCTGTCCATTCACACTATTGTAGGACTTGATCCTGTGTGTCTATCCGTTCACATCATGGGAGGACCTGTTTCTGTTTGTCCATCTGTTCACATCGTGATAGAACCCGAATCTGTTTGTCCTTCCGTTCACAGGTTTGCGACCGGTATTTCATAATCACAAACTGATTCTGTATTTTTTTTTTGGAGACTGTTATCCCCAGGATAGGTATATATTGATACCAACGTCAAACGCAAGGTAACTGAATTTACTTTGACGTTCCAAGTGTAATCTTACATGTCGAAACAAGTTTACAACATAATGAAACATAAGACGAAGAGAGAGAGAGGCTTTTACTATTTATTATTTTGTATGTGCCATAAAACATTATTTTATTCAGATCACAATCCCATACCCATAGAAAGTACTACTGTTACTACAAGTTTATAAGTAAACCACAGAGTAATCTAGATCCTGTCCAACTGGCTTGGTCCACATTACGTCATAGCTAACTATGTAAAAACGTGTTCTAAATTTAGTAAATGATTCAAAGTGTAAGTGACGTAATGCTATACCTTGAACTTCGTTTCAGTTCGCAGTTTTACAAGTCAATGCATTATTCGTATTATTTTTAACTATAAGAACATTTAAGTATTTGGTTCTGTTTCCATATAACTTGTATTATTGTAATGCTGAAAACATATCAAAGACATTAAAGATAAAAACAAAACATTTCGACATTAAAAATGAACAGTATTTAATCCTCTCGTTATTTTTCATTCGTGGGGTTTATTTGCTTTCCAGATGTCAGTTTATAGCCAGCCATTTAACTGATTTTTATTTATTGAAACTTAACGATTCACACTTACGTTGTAACAACACTACACTATGGGTAGGTACAGAATAAGTTGTGATATGGTCATCTACCTCACATACGGGTATGTATGGTGTGGTCCTACACTACACTAAAGGTACGTACAGAGTAGGCTATGATGTGGTCCTACACTACACCTAGGTTACATACAGATTTAACAGTAATCCTGTCTTAATCATTCATGGTTAGTTTTACTAGATGTAACATTATATAACAATATGTTTAGTGTTATTAGGTGTTGTAACTTTATATAACAATATGGTTAGTGTTATTAGGTGTTGTAACATTATATAACATTTTTAGTTGAGAAAACTAAAAACATTGAAATCGTAAGTCCGTTATTACTTAAAGCCTTCTACAACCTCATTAAGCATTAAAAGTATCGTTTTTGTGCGTACTAGTGATAACCTGCATAACGTACACGTCGCATTTCATCTCTCATATGCCCAATTCAGGTTGTTTTTGAGTAGAAGCTTCTAATTTTAGGATTGTATTCAGTCTACTACAGGTGGCGCTAGTACCTTCGCAAGAAGAGAGTTTAAAGGAACAAAAGCTAGAAAATTTGAAGGGGGTAAAGTCTAGTAGCTTATATGTTAAATTGTTGTAATATTTATAAACAATACGTTTGCGTTTGTCTGTTCGGACCTTTTCTCGCTAATTTCTCGATCAAACACTACAAATATCATATCGTTAGAAAAGTCTATCTGTGTAGTCAAGATTACATATTGACTTTTCAATTTAGAATCACCTTACCTGTTTTTTGCTTCGTTAAACTTTTCAATCCAACGCGCATATTGTTGTCATCACGTGACGACTGCCTACAATTTCAACTTTAGTTTTTATAATTGCAAAGTATTTCACACAAACAACAATAACCCGCGTGTAATTTCCTTAAAAAAAATTAACATTACATTTCTCGACTTATTTAGGCCTAAAATACGCATGCGCAGTTCGTTCGAAACCATATGCTTATCACTTTGTGAACACACATTCAGACGTTTCTGTATATTCAGCTACGTTTGCCTCCATTACTACTTTAGCTTCAGTTCGTTTCACAGACTGCTATCAACACATTGTAGCTACATTTTTCTTTAGTACAGGTTTTATTCTTATGTTTTAGTGAGTTTCTTTGTTTCAACTGGTAAAACCGTGTCATACACTGAACGTTCATAACTGTTTCATACTCAGTATACTATCATAAATACCAATACTTTATTGTTTATTTTACCTATAGTTTTAATAAATAAAGTTACGTACGCGTAGTTTTATTAAAAAATTTTATACGTCTACGTGATTTGTTTGTCTGACCGCGTAACAATTTCTTCAAATAGATCAGGATTTATTGATCTAACACATAATGCTTGCTAGAAAGCATAGCTTAAATAGCGTGATAGAATAGAGAAAGTTGAAGCGAAGGGCATGAAAACCATCGAGGTTCGAACCATAAAACAATGATTTTTTTTTTTCACTGATTTTGCGAATTATCATTGGCTGAAATTCGACGACCTCGTGATTATATATTAAGTTTCCTATTCTCTATTTATTAGTTTGATTTCTGATGTTAAAGAAATCACCTGAATATTTTATGCGTTTAATTCGTACGCAGAAGTGTTGAAACACATAGCTCGGCCAACGAGGTTAGCCATCTGTTTTGTTTCATGACGTCACAAATACATTGCAGTGCCACGTGTGCGTGTAATCGTTCACATGCGCGTGCGTCATGTGATTTGGCTCACACCTGTTTCCCATGGAATTTACGGCACGCGAAAGTAAATGTTATATCAGTAGTGTTGTATGTTGCTTTATAGAAGTTTCAGTTGTTTTATCTAACCACTCTGTTCTCTTGCTAACGAATGATGTCATTTCGACATACTCGTGACGTCATCTCGATATAAAAACAGTAAGAAGATGAGGACACTTTATTCTGGAAATGTAGTTTCATAACGGCTAAAATCTGGAAACCGATCTCCGCGGTGAACACAGCGCAAGATAGCCCATTGTGTAGCTGAAACAAAAACAAACAGAAAATACAACGCAGGAAACATTTAGTCATGGGAAAATGATAACATTATTGTATAAAACAGACTTCGAATAGCATCACTTATAATTTGGGTTAAGAATTTATTGATATTCAGTTTCATCATCTAGACCTATTGAGGAGTGTTTATTACACTTAATAAACATTTTACAACGTTTTATTTTCAATATTTATTTGAAACCACCTCGTGAGAGATTTTCTGGATTGACTAAAAAAGGTTGGAAAGGATTTTTTTTTTCAAACTGCAATATGGATTTTGAACGCCTTCGTTCAAGCATGTATAAACTTCGTAGTAACTGAAATTTTATCGAGAGGTTAAGATTTACATCTCTTTAGTGGTCAGCGAAATGTTATTGAAAAGTTAAGATTCCCATCTCTATGATGGTCAGTGAACTGCCATCAAAAGGTTAAGTCTCCCAGCACCATAGTGGTCAGTGAACTGCCATCAAACGTTTAAGTCTCCCAGCACCCTAGTGGTCAGTGAACGGCTATCAAAAGTTTAAAGATTCCCATAATCCCAGTGGTCAGTGAACGGCTGTTAAAAGGTTAAGTTTCCCAGCATCCTGGTGGTCAGTAAACTGCTATCAAAAGGTTAAGAGTACCATCATTCTGGTGGTCAGTGAATTGCCATCAAAAGGTTAAGTCTCCCAGCACCATAGTGATCAGTGAACAGCTATCTTCGTTGTTGTTTCAGTATGTTAAAGATGGAGCCACCAACACGCTCGATACTCATCTTTGTACACCTGCATGGTGAAAATAAGCTGTTTGGTTGTCATGGCGACGACGTGGGCATGCAGGTGTATCTTAAGGAGAAAAATCCATCTCTTACGTTTATGCTGCAGGTGATCGTGGGAAGGATATAGATTGTTGCCTGCTTCCAGGATATCTAGACACTTCATTTAACAGAAGCAAAAATGATTACACTGTCCAGTTATCGCTGGAAATATTCTCAACTAGTTATTCCTTTTGAAGCTGAGCTCTGACCCCAAAAACGCGCACATCTTAATTAAAGTAAGACTATAGAGAGAGCAAATGGGGAACCTTCTAAAGTTTGGGCGTTTCCGCTTTTTTGTAGGGGGAGGGGTGATACATGGCATATATTACCGCCAGCCTACACCTACTTGTTACCTCCAACTGTCCTGATCACATCACCCCAAGTGACGTAACGTCTAATAAACGTGAGCTATTTCAGAGCTTCCAAGCAGCAGGCATTTTTAACAGTTTAGTATAGTGTACAGGTTATGCAAACAGCGTTTAGTCTGTACGTACTTGTAGTGTGGTGTATGTGGTCACACCAGAGATTAGTCTGTACATATTTGCAGTGTGGTGTATGTGGTCACACCAGAGTTTAGTCTGTACATACTTGTAGTGTGGTGTATGTGGTCACACCAGAGATTAGTCTGTACATACTTGTAGTGTGGTGTATGTGGTCACACCAGAGAATAGTCTGTACATACTTGTAGTATGTTGTACGTGGTCACACCAGAGATTAGTCTGTACGTACTTGTAGTGTGGTGTATGTGGTCACACCAGAGATTAGTCTGTACATACTTGTAGTGTGGTGTATGTGGTCACACCAGAGAATAGTCTGTACATACTTGTAGTGTGGTGTATGTGGTCACACCAGATATTAGTCTGTACATTCATGTAGTGTGGTGTACGTGGTCACACCAGAGATTAGTCTGTACGTACTTGTAGTGTGGTGTATGTGGTCACACCAGATATTAGTCTGTACATTCATGTAGTGTGGTGTACGTGGTTACACCAGAGATTAGTCTGTACATACTAGTAGTGTGGTGTATGTGGTCACACCAGAGATTAGTCTGTACGTACTTGTAGTGTGGTGTATGTGGTCACACCAGATATTAGTCTGTACATTCATGTAGTATGGTGTACGTGGTTACACCAGAGATTAGTCTGTACATACTTGTAGTGTGGTGTATGTGGTCACACCAGATATTAGTCTGTACGTACTTGTAGTGTGGTGTATGTGGTCACACCAGAGATTAATCTGTACGTACTTGTAGTGTGGTGTATGTGGTCACACCAGCGTTTAGTCTGTACATATTTGTAGTATGGTGTATGTGATCACACCAGAGATTAGTCTGTACATACTTGTAGTATGGTGTATGTGATCACACCAGAGATTAGTCTGTACATACTTGTAGTATGGTGTATGTGGTCACACCAGAGATTAGTCTGTACATACTTGTATATTTCCTTGGAAAAGGCTGTGACGTATTCCTCAAGCCATATGTCTAACTAAGATGTCATTCTATTGTTAGATGGTCAGGACTTCACGCTAAGCCGCATATATAGGTGGTAAATATGTCATGCGTGACGTCATCTGCTGCTTAACTCCACTGTATTAGCATATGGAAATCGTTTACGTATATAAAATACTACACGTATCACTCTTCCGTACATAAATACACAGACACGTAAACAGATACACGAAACGCAGAGAGCCCTCGTGTAGCTTTGCGCGAAATTCAAAACCAACAAACAGACACATGACATTATATACAACATTTCTTGTAACAGTACATTTCACGACTGTTTTGGATGTCTAATCGTTCCTTTCCTCGACAATTCAAACAACATTTATAATTAGCAATGGTGATATTCTTATACTTATTTAAAAAGTCCTAAAACAGCCCAAAACTTTCGAATAAAGAACTGCTCGTGAAGTTGAGGGCGCTCTTCAAAAACGCTCGAGGATTGTTTTTTTTTTTTTTAGTAATTTGCAGTATTAGTATCGAAATGATTGGTAGCTGGCTGTATTTAAACTTTGATTAAGAACTTCCAGTTTTACTCTGTATTTCTAATAACGTTAACTTACATAAAGTATAAGTCCCCACAGAATGATTTGTTGTTTTTTCAAGTTAGACAGTATAGAGGTTGAGAGAAAATGAGAAACTTTGATTATAATTTTAATCTTAACTTTAGCTCAGTTTGCGTGTTAGAGGATACTCTCTTATTGACCCCTGTTGGACTTTTCCAATTTTGTCCGTTTGTTTGGAGAAGAGTTTCTATGGAAATAATCGTCCGCTTAATAAATATATTGCACATAATTATAGACGGCGCCAGTGTTGTGGCAGACCGGAGCCGGATGAGAAAAAGTCGAAGATTTTTTTTTTCCTCCACCAAGGATTGAAAATGGTAAAAACAAAAAACAATGTACTGTGTTCTAAAGATGCCTGTTGGTGAAATCTCCCGATTATTTCTAAGCTGTCCATTTTTGTGACAACTGTTAAGATGGTCAAATTTGTTGTTTGTGATAAACATATAACTGTTTGACTCAAAGCTAAAAGTGAATTTGACATCAATTTTTCAGTGGGTTTAGCAGTTAACTGTGTTTTGTTCACTTCTCCTCGTATTAAGGTCAGAAAGCATGATCCTGCACCGTATCCATGAAATAGTTGAGTGACCTCTGTTTTTTAACTTGACCCACTCTGTATGGAAGAATGGAGACACTCTACAATTATAAATAAACTTAATGACTTAACTCAAAAAGTTAGGTCTCATAAAAAATGTTTTTACATTTGTGAAATTAAAATAAAATAACGCACTCTACAGTTGAGGACGTGAACTTATTTTGACACGACAAAAAGTCTGTATACTCACTTTTGAAACCCAGTTACTTACTTCAAAAGAGTAAGTTATAGTTGCATTAAGTACAGTTTTTCCAGTTTCAAAATAAAACAGCATTGCAAATAAATCATGCGGTTTCTTTTCGGTTAAATGTGAAAGCTAAAAAATAGTAACATAATTTTTAAAGTACTAGTTAAAGTGTTGTAATTGTCAAAATGGTTGACTTCACGTTTATGTAACAACAGTAAAAGTTTTCCTTTTAGACGTCATCTTTCTGGTATCTGAAATGTTCTAACTATTTGATGGGCGACTTTTATGATACTAATAATACATGTTTTACGATTATGAGGTTTTTCGCCCGAATAAGCTTCTGTTCATTGTTTGCTAAACAATAAGGCCTTTTGTGTACATACTATTAATATCGTTATAACACTTGTCAGTAGTGAAGCTTCGGCCCACGAGGCTTTTAGGTCTTTCGTATCGTGACCACGTACGCACACGTTTTTAACAAAAAATTTTATGTTGATTCCGACGTGGTGTTGAACTTGGACAACGACGTTCCAGGCCATTGAGCCAATCTAGAGTGTCACAGAACTTTTTATTTGAGACTCGTTTCACTTCCTTTCTTGAATAACAGAGGAAACTTGTTTCAACCTACCTGTGTTCGTAACTCAATAAGATTAGCTAAAATATCAGGTTTGATATACTTGTACGCGACCCCAGCTGTGGAAGGGGGAGTGAGCTCAGAATCTTAATCAACAAACGCTGTTTAAAGTTTCAACAAAAAGAACAACCCGTTCCACTTGATAACAGAATAGGTAAAGAACCTTGTGCCATGTTGTTGTTTAGCAGCAGTAATCCTGGATCGCCATGCTCGGTGTAGTGTAATGAAACAGCAGTAGACTGCGATAGGCTTAAGAGTATGTTGGCTATCTTAACGAAAATCAAGTCCACTTTGAAGAGGAGAATGTTAGGGTTAATAAGAATCCTGTTTGCTAAGACAGAAATGAAAAAAAAATTGTTTTCGAAATTCCTTATCGATACTTTGTTTTAAAGTGTTACATATTCTTTACCTGGACATAAATTTACACATTTAAACTTTAAATCTGTTTTTCAATAAACTTTAACCAAGGCACATTATTGAGAAATTATTCAAGATCTTGTTTTTGTCATCTTACGCCTTTTCATGAAGATGGGAACATTGACAGGGAAATAGATTTGAACGAAGAAGTTTCGTAAAGAGCGCGAACGGTAGTGTGATGTAAAATTACTCATGCTAGAAATTTTCATAAAAGTGACCCGAAAAACGGCGTATATAGATTAAGCTCAGTTGTGACTGAATAGTTATATATATTGGTGTTTGTTAATTCTTGCTTGTGCTACTATATAGGCATGATCCAAATCCCATCCTTATTAGCTTGTTTGCATTGTTTTTGAAAGATGGATATTAGCCATTCCTACATTTACTTCTTTTCTTGACAAGTTCTTTTCTTTACTTGTTATTTTTAATGCAGAGTTTCAATAGACATAGGAGGGTTGTATTTATAACCAAGTTCTATGTACAATGAGTCTCTAACTGTAATATTTATTGTTATCTATTATTGGCTGGTAAGTCCTGTTTCACCCTGTACTTACTAAAAATTACTACTAGTTATTAATAAAAGTGGATACTACGTTTGAAACTATGTCATCTCAGTGAAACTGGTTGACACCATTGTTTTGGTTTTTAGTTACCGTGTAATAAAAGAAAGAACAACAAGAAATTAAAACTTTTTACTATGATATTTTACAGACATTCTCAGAACTTGTGACTCAGTCATTACATAGATATTGGTATAAAAGGAAACACTGTATAAAATTGTAAAGTTATGATCACCTATTGAGGAGATATTTAAAATATCATTTTGATGAACAATCCTAGCCACCCCTTACATACACAGTGCTACCGCCTGCCTCAATGATGACGTATGTATCTAGAAGAGCGACGGACATCAATAAAAGTTATCATATTAGCCGCTGTGGTTTAGTAAAATAAAAACAACTTTAATCAGAGTAAGAGAACGGAAAACTAGAAACGATGGAATTTTCTTAATGGCCAACATTAATATGTATAATTTTTAAATCCACCCACGAGAAATAATAGAGCTCTCAACATTTCTTACCCTGTTTGTTGATATCGTTCCTAAAATTACAGCAAGCAGTCAGCTCTTTAAAGATACATGACGTCATGAGCTGAAATGATCTTGTTCAGTGGATATTAACTCCTTTAATTGTTATATATATATACATGCATAAATACATAAACATGCCTTATATACAGGGTAATATAGATAGTGCAAAAATAATATTGGTACACCAGTGTATTAGATATAATATTCTTTGGTACACCAGTGTATTAGATATAATATTCTTTGGTATAGTAATGTGTTTAATGTAATATTGTAGTGGTATAGTAACGTGTTTAATGTTATATTCTAGTGGTATAGTAACGTGTTTAGTGTAATATTCTGGTGGTATAGTAATGTGTTTATTGTAATATTCTGGTGGTACAGTAACGTGTTTAGTGTAATATTCTGGTGGTATAGTAATGTGTTTAATGTAATATTCTGGTGGTATAGTAACGTGTTTAGTGTAATATTCTGGTGGTATAGTAATGTGTTTAATGTAATATTCCGGTGGTATTATAGTAATGTGTTTAATGTAATATTCCGGTGGTATAGTAACGTGTTTAGTGTAATATTCTGGTGGTATAGTAACGTGTTTAATGTAATATTCTGGTGGTATAGTAATGTGTTTAATGTAATATTCTAGTGGTGTAGTAACGTTTTTAGTGTAATATTCTGGTGGTATAGTAACGTGTTTAGTGTAATATTCTAGTGGTATAGTAACGTTTTAATGTAATATTCTGGTGGTATAGTAATGTGTTTAATGTAATATTCTAGTGGTATACTAACGTTTTTAGTGTAATATTCTGGTGGTATAGTAATATGTTTAGTGTAATATTCAGGTGGTGTAAGTAATGTGTTTAATGTAATATTCTGGTGGTATAGTAATGTGTTTATTGTAATATTCTGGTGGTACAGTAACGTGTTTAGTGTATGTAATATTCTGGTGATATAGTAATGTGTTTAATGTAATATTCTGGTGGTATAGTAAAGTGTTTAATGTAATATTCTGGTGGTATAGTAATGTGTTTAATGTAATATTCTGGTGGTATAGTAATGTGTTTAATGTAATATTCCGGTGGTATAGTAACGTGTTCAGTGTAATATTCTGGTGGTATAGTAATGTGTTTAATGTAAAATTCTAGTGGTATAAGTAATGTGTTTAATGTAATATTCTGGTGGTATAGTAATGTGTTTAATGCAATATTCTGGTGGTATAGTAATGTGTTTAATGTAATATTCTGGTGGTATAGTAATGTGTTTAATGTAATATTCTAGTGGTATAGTAATGTGTTTAGTGTAATATTCTAGTGGTATAATAATGTGTTTAGTGTAATATTCCGGTGGTATAGTAATGTGTTTAATGTAATATTCCGGTGGTGTAAGTAATGTGTTTAATGTAATATGCTGGTGGTATAGTAATGTGTTTAGTGTAATATTCCGGTGGTGTAAGTAATGTGTTTAATGTAATATGCTGGTGGTATAGTAACGTGTTTAATGTAATATTCTGGTGGTATAGTAATGTGTTTAGTGTAATATTCTGGTGGTATAGTAACGTGTTTAATGTAATATTCCGGTGGTATAGTAATGTGTTTAGTGTAAAATGGCTTTCTGTCGTCTTCCACAATATGTGAAATATCGTACTGAATCTCACACAATTCCTAGTTCCTGTTACAACACAAAACAATTAAACAGAAAGAGTAGAATACAGCATGTAAATTTCACCATGACTTAACCATTACTGCCAATATCGTATCGTATTGGGTATTACATATAGTTTGATGACAGTCCAAAATAGCCTCGTACGTTTACACTAGACTTTATCAAAAGATAAGTTTGGAGAACAAAGATATCCTCTGTACTGTAATACCTTGCACGTTCTATTCTTACCTCTGTTCAGTAAGCTTCATTGTTTACGTGTGGTAATAATTTATTATTTTAAAACAGTGTGATTGTTTAGAATCTAAATATGTTGACATTTAAGGTAACCAAACAATTTAAGCTTACATTCTAAGAGAGGGTTTTGAAATATGCTTTTATCACTAAACGCCAATCAATTTTCCCTGTTCTCTGGAACCATCGTAAATAAAACAAAAGTACATATGATCGATACATATCTGGCCATCACAGTGTACATAGATATATTAGAAGTTTTAATATCTACTGGCCGTCGAACAAGACGCGATTACGTTGGATAAGGAAATCAAGATAATCAAACAGGGTTAGGTTGGGAGTGCATACATGAACTGTACAAACAAACCAAGATAATCAAACAGGGTTAGGTTGAGAGTGCATACATGAACTATACAAACAAACCAAGATAATCAAACAGGGTTAGGTTGGGAGTGC
>NW_013670058.1:28311-37180 GCF_000517525.1 Limulus polyphemus | reverse complement strand
AAACAAACCAAGACAATCAAACAGGGTTAGGTTGGGAGTGCATACATGAACTGTACAAACAAACCAAGACAATCAAACAGGGTTAGGTTGGGAGTGCATACATGAACTGTACAAACAAACCAAGATAATCAAACAGGGTTAGGTTGGGACTGCATACATGAACTGTACAAACAAAACAAGATAATCGTGAATTTTTGAACCAACCTGTTTGAAATAAGCGTATTTTGCACCAATATCCCCACCCCCAAGGATTTAAAACTCTCTAAGACAGTGTCTAGTAGAAAACTTTTGTCATTCGATTTTATAACAGTCGCAAAGATACTTACTATTAGCCGATGGTAACGAGATAAAGTCAGTCTTTGTATGTCGTATCACAGGTGGGTGTTTGTCCACTGTTAATGTTTAATAATTTTCCTTATCTCATGTTTACGTAGTTCTAGTTGTGTTAGACATCTAACGTAGTTAGAGTTTTAACTTTAATGGTTATGCAGAAACTTATAGACTATGAGAAGTGACGCCCCCCCCCCCGTGGCACAGCGGTATTTCTGCGGACTTACAACGCTAGAATCCGGGTTTCGATACCCGTGGTGGGTAGAGCCCATTGTGTAGCTTTGTGCTTAATTACAAACAATAAGAAGTGATACAAATTATCTAAAGTTGGTCGAGTAGAAATAAACTAGAATTCACAAAATAAATAGGAGAAACAAGGAATACATTTGTTTCGGATTCTTCTTGTTGTTATTAAATGAATCATCCTTCAATTTGGTCCAGTTTTCAGGAAATATTCTTGGTTTTCGATACAAGTTTCTTTTTTGTCATCGAAGACCTGTAAAGGTTACACCACCAAACCGCGTGAGTTAACATCATTAGTAGTGTACGCGTATCGCATTTACCTTGTCACAAAATATTGTGAAGTGTGACAAAAAATAAACACGTACGATTTGTCTCTGTCGAGTGTGACTATTGGATTTACGTTATAGTCGATGAAAGGGCACACATTCGCGTAAGTAACACAATTCTTTAGTCACCTGGTTGGAAATGATGAAACTATGTAACCCTCGGTAACTGTGCCCACCTAATTAACTGTTACAACGCTTACGCTGATCGCCCTTTACTTTAAAAACATGAGTTTATCTTTCATTCATGTATCTTTATTACGAGCTCTCTGACATTTAGACCTGATGTTGTGGGTTACAGACAGAAGGTATGTCTATTGGGGTTGTTTCCCTTTACTGTTGACTGTCAATCTTTTCAGGATCATTAGACATAATGTGGTTGGTTACAGACAGAAGGTATGTCTATTGGGGCTGTTTCCCTTTACTGTTGACTGTCAATCTTTTCAGGATCATTAGACATAATGTGGTTGGTTACTAGAAATTCAGACAAGTATTTTACACAGAGTTAATGAGAAACTGAAGACATATTTTGATCTAATAATTAAAATAATGAACGGCACCAGATGCTCTTTCTTTGCAAGTAAATCTCTATAGTTCGCTCTCCTTATTTTACAGTGACCGTTATTATTCTAACCCGTACACGTCAGAATCCCTGTTTCTACGAGCTCACCATCTCCATAAATCATTCCACACTAGAACGCGTAATCTAATTTTTCAATTACAAATCGGTTTCAGCCACACCCATATATATGTGAATTTTTGTTAACATAAAATGCAAGGTATGCCGATTATGTAATTGATCATACACAAGCTCTACTCCAGAGCGTGGAGCTGGGAATGTTAATAACGACATCTCCGGTATCTGATCATATGTATATACTCCATAAAAATTAAGGCTGGTCAGCTTAGCTTTATGGTGAATCATCTACATCAAATAGCTGGGCAGCTTAATTTAATTTGGAAAACACAAATTATGTATATATATATATATAAATCGATAATAGGAACAAGCGTGATTAAACTGTCATTATCTGAATAACGACTTGGGCACAACTAGTTAACGGGGCGTTCTGCAGTAACGTTACAGATTCGAAAATGGTTTATAGTGGAATCTTATCAATGGATTCTGTATAGTACCTCTCAGACTGACATTGAAAATCTTTCCCAAATTACATTTGTAAAACGTAATTTTAAAACTTATAAGGTAGATTCAGTGTAGTACCCCTCAGACTGACATTGAAAATCTATCCCAAATTACATTTGTAAAACCAAATTTTAAAACTTATAACATGGATTCTGTGTAGTACCCCTCAGACTGACATTGAAAATATTTCCCAAATTACATTTGTAAAACGTAATTTTAAAACTTATAACATGGATTCTGTGTAGTACCCCTCAGACTGACATTGAAAATCTTTCCCAAATTACATTTGTAAAACCAAATTTTAAAACTTATAACGTGAGAAACATTGGTCTTTATGCTTTGTAAGTGTTGATGTTTAGTAAAAGTGCCCGGTGGTTAAAAAAAACAAGATCTTTAGCCCCGAAAACGCCCTTCGCACTTTGGGACGATTGGTGGGCTATAAAATTGAGATTCAAATGACATTATTTGGTCAGACAAGAGTAGCTGTTCACTAGTTGTCTTCCCCCTCTAGTTTATCAGTTGACGGCCGTGTGCAGATAGCCATTGTGTAGCTTGACGCGAATATTCGAAATAATGAAACAGCTCACCATTAGTTTCTGCTGTAAGTTCTGGTTTCTAACTTCTGTTTCGTGATGCATAAAATTGGTTCAATTTTGTACGTACCTACATATCCTTATACGTTTGTCACACGACTTACCTTTTATAGAAATCGTGAAACTATACTGCTCGACTTTACAAATCTAGTAAGGGTAATTCGATATGGACTTTCACTTGGTAATTGGTCCTTTTTTCTCAGAGTGAGGCTGTCAAGCGGAATGTGGCCGCTATAAAGTATTTTTATTGGAACATTTTATAGGTGAACTCGAGTTTGAAAGCCGTCCTTGCTGTTGGAATGCAGCCTATCACCGTCTTAACGGAAATAACTCGTAACTTTTGAAGTCATAACTCAACCTTGGTCTGGAAAACGACCTTGAATGTAGGAATGAAATTCGGCCGTGTAAAGAATTCCGTATGATTATCGTGTTTTTATAAACGTTCTCACAAAGAAATTCTTCTTGTTAACATATAGCTGGCTAGCTCTGACCTCTACAGGATACACACACAAATATAAAAACTAGATAAATTATTTAAGATAGTTTTTGTAATGAATAATTTAGACTAGACTTAAACTAAAAATGGCTTCATGTATTCACAGTGTGACAACAACTAAATCTCCAATAAAGAGAAACGAAGCTACAAGTAACTCGGCAAGTCTGTCTGTACGAGCTACGTGTATTACGACCACTTAATCAGTTTAAGTTACAAATGTTCACGGCTGAAATTAGTGCTTGTATGACACACACACAAAAAGAATCTTTATAAAACAACATCGCATAAAAAAACGACAGAATCAACATCCTTAGTATCTTTATAGTCCTAACTGATGCATTTTGAGCTAATATTCATTATTTGTTTGTTGAATTCGCTCAAAGCTACTCGAGGGCTATCCGCACTAGCCGTCCCTAATTTTGAAATGACAGACTAGATGGAAAGCAGATAGTCAACACCAACCACTGGCAACACTTGGGCTACTCTTCACCAATTATAGTGGGATTGATGATCACATTACAACGCTCCCACGAATATAAAAAAAAACAAGTATGTTCGGTGACGGGATTCAAACCCGCGAGTCGAGTATCCTAACAACCAGGCCAATACTTCAATAAAACTTAACTTTATTACATTTGAACTTGTGTCGGATTAAATGGCTGATACACAGATCCTTTATCTGTCGAGAGCAGATAAACTTGATGTGTTATTATTGCGAGTTTTGTTTTGCAAAAGGAAACTTTCGGAGCATCTCACGACTTCCTCGCAAAGCTTACTTAGTTTACGTTGTTCCGGTCTGCTTCTCTTGGAGATTAACCCATTTCTGTGACAAAAACGACGTTTTGACGAATAACATCGAAGAGTTCGCATGTGAATGAAAATGTTTTATACTCTAAAACTTATAAATCTTTCAAAGGAAACAGATTGTGTTGAGGCGCAGTCTTTACGTGGAATGCGGTCTTTGATGTTAGATATTCAGATCGTTTTTCTATCACCAGCTGATAGTTGAAAGTCCACACAAATAGAACATCAGCTCATTATATCTGCCGGCGAACTGGCTAGCGCCACACTGGGTCAGCGGTAAGCTTACGGACTTACAACACTAAAAACCAGCGCAGAAAACACAACAGCTACTAAAACATATAAAATATATTATTATTGAACATATAAAATATATTATTATTATTATTGAACATATAAGATATATTATTATTATTATTGAATATATAAAATATATTATTATTATTATTGAACATATAAAATATATTATTATTATTATTGAACATATACAATATATTATTATTATTGAACATATAAAATATATTATTATTATTATTGAACATATAAAATATATTATTATTATTATTGAACATATAAAATATATTATTATTATTATTGAACATATAAAGTATATTATTATTATTATTGAACATATAAAATATATTATTATTATTATTGAACATATAAAATATATTATTATTATTATTGAACATATAAGATATATTATTATTATTATTGAACATATAAAATATATTATTATTATTATTGAACATATAAAATATATTATTATTATTATTGAACATATAAAATATATTATTATTATTGAACATATAAAAATATATTATTATTGAACATATAAAATATATTATTATTATTATTGAACATATAAAAATATATTATTATTATTGGTTATCTGCTTTAAACCGGGTAGAACATCCCGTTTTTATCCAACAGTGGCGCTGTATACATTCTGTCAAACAGTGTAATATACTACACGTAGCCCCCAGTGGCACAGCGGTATGTCTGCGGACTTACAACGCTAGAATCCGGGTTTCGATACCTCTGGTAGGAAGAGAGCACAGATAGCTCATTGTGTAGCTTTGTGCTTAATTACAAACAAACAAATACTACACGTAACTTCACTCGCATGTTTACTACAGTGTAATATACTACACGTAACTTCACTCGTATATTTACTACAGTGTAATATACTACACGTAACTTCACTCGTATGTTTACTACAATGTAATATACTACACGAAACTTCACTCGCATGTTTACTACAGTGTAATATACTACACGTAACTTCACTCACATGTTTACTACAGTGTAATATACTACACGAAACTTCACTCGCATGTTTACTACAGTGTAATATACTACACGTAACTTCACTCACATGTTTACTACAGTGTAATATACTACACGTAACTTCACTCGCATGTTTACTACAGTGTAATATACCACACGTAACTTCACTCGTATATTTACTACAGTGTGATATACTTCACTCCCAGAGCTCACCACACCATTATATCCTACGTGCAGTTCGGTTTTCAACTCCCCGCGAGTAGTATTAGTTTGTTATAATAACAATCCTTCGCTATTGTAATACTAAAAGAACATCCAAGAATATTTGTACATGTGTGTGTAAACTATATAGGTTTCATAGTTATAAGAGTAAAACCGGGTGTTTTATTTCCTCAACCAAACATTACAGAAAGAGCACAATAATCTGTTTTTTGATTAGACAGATTATAGGAATCAAACAACAAATTCCGATGTTTATTTAATCCCCTTTCAAAAGAAGCTGTATAGCAGAAAGGACTTGAATCTATAAACAAATCTTGCAACACTTCTTAACACTTCAGCACCGCAACAAAACTACGTGGTAAAACATTTTTTAGCAGAACACCAACAACAAAACTACGTGGTAAAACATTTTTTAGCAGAACACCAACAACAACAAAACTACGTGGTAAAACATTTTTTAGCAGAACACCAACAACAACAAAACTACGTGGTAAAACATTTTTTAGCAGAACACCAACAACAAAACTACGTGGTAAAACATTTTTTAGCAGAACACCAACAACAAAACTACGTGGTAAAACATTTTGAGCAACACGTGTCAAGTTTGTTTTATTTTAAACGTTTTTTATTTCTCGATTGTAACGAGATTTATCCGCGAACTTAGTGGTTTTTAGTGCTGTGCAGAGTTAACGATTTCTTGTCTCTCCTTGTTTGCTCTACATCAGTATGACGGCTGCGTTGATACAGAACTATAAGCCTATGATATTAAAAATTGTATTTTTTGTGAATGTAAAGTTTTCGCGAAATCCCCTTATTTTTCATAACGATAAGTTGTAGCCACCAATATGATGAGTTCATAGAAATATTAAGCTAGTGGTTCCGACTTGGTTTGTTTCCTTAAAAAATGCGTTACATAGATTGTTTGTTTGTTTTTGAATTTCGAGCAAAGCTACACGAGGGCTAATTTAGCCGTCCCTAAGCTAGTCATCACCACTCACTGCCAACTCTTGGGCTACTCTTTTACCAACGAATAGTGGGATTGACCGTCACATTATAACGCTCACATGGCTGAAATGGCGAGCATGTTTTGTGTGACGGGGATTCGAATCCGCAGACTGCGAGTCGAGCGCCCTAACCACCTGGCCATGCCGGGCCCCGTTACATAGATATATACATTTTGTGTTATCCTATCATAAACATTGCATGTTTTAAAACCTCTGACCACTACGCACGAGTCTGTTGTTGGAACTGTGCCAGATAGAAGAAATGGTTGAAAAAGGAGTAGGTCAGGGGTTGCTAGGAGCAAAAACTGGTCCTAGAGTAACACCTGTCGGTTGTTTGTTACCTCGTTGAAGGAGAAATCGTGACTTTATATGTGCAGACTTTTTGACACATGTGAACAATGTTGGTGACCTTCATTAAAATCTAATGAAGTGCGTTGGGGGAGCACTTAAAAATTTACTTTAGATTGTAAACAAGAATATTAGTACAAAAAAACAACTAAGACCTGCATCAGCCAGTTTAATAATTTTTTTTTTAATAATGAGACTTTTATTTGGTTTTTGGCTGATGTTTTTTGTAATTTTTTATAAATTTTAATATTCATGTTTTATAAGAATTTACATAACAGCACAAATATCCCAAAAGTACTCCGTACAAATAATTTTCGAGTTTATTTTTAGCCTAAAGTTGCGCTGCGGAATGTGAGTCTGTCTTAGCAGTTAAGACTGATTACAGTGCAGTGGAATTTATTCAATCATTTCCTTTAAAAAGTTAAGCCTAAAGTAGTGTGAAACAGCCACAAGATCCGACAGTTTCGAATCATCTGGTTAAAAGATTTAAACCTAAGCCAGTGTGAAACAGCCACAAGATCCTTCACTTTAGAATCATCTAGTTAAAAGAGTTAAGCCTAAGCTAGTGTGAAACAGCCACAAGATCCCTCACTTTAGAATCATCTAGTTAAAAGAGTTAAGCCTAAGCTAGTGTGAAACAGCCACAAGATCCCTCACTTTAGAATCATCTAGTTAAAAGAGTTAAGCCTAAGCCAGTGTGAAACAGCCACAAGATCCCTCACTTTAGAATCATCTAGTTAAAAGAGTTAAGCCTAAGCCAGTGTGAAACAGCCACAAGATCCTTCACTTTAGAATCATCTAGTTAAAAGAGTTAAGCCTAAGCTAGTGTGAAACAGCCACAAGATCCCTTACTTTAGAATCATCTAGTTAAAAGAGTTAAGCCTAAACTAGAGCGAAACGCCACAAGCTTAAGAACACCTGACTTCTTTAACTAGACTTTTGAAGGGCGCACCTCGAACGTCAAGGAGGAGCGTACTAAGAGTGTTCCTTGAAATCACGGAAATCCCTAAAATGGTATGACCTTCGTTCAAATTTTTGTGTTTTGTCTTGACTAACAATTTGCAAATCAGGTTGTTCCCAAATGCTAAATGTTGCCTTAGGTTCAAGGTATCGTTTTACAACATTGCTCACGTATACTAACGATCTAAGCCGACTTTCGCGTGTTGTAATTTACCAGTGGACCATCTTTTCCATATAATCGGTAGTTTTTCGAAAATCGATCGAAGTCAAGTAACTTTTGACGAACAGAAACAACGTAGACGTTCATGTTCTTTATTGACATTTAGTTGTCTTTCATTTGTGTATGTGCAGTGAGAACTCTTTGGTATATATCAACATATAGAATGTACCCTAATGTGTTGTGTAAACCTTAATTTATAGAAACATTTTTAAACAATGGCGGGCAAGAAACAGTTTAACTACAATCTTATAAGTGATAATTTTTGTCTTTTATTTTGCTAACTTTATGACTACATTGTCGATAAAAATCTATACTGATAATTATTTCTGTTTGTTTATAAATATTCCATCTTTCATGTAGTATTTAGTGATAAATCTTCGTATTTGATTTACATGAGCACACTTCTCACCAACGGCCCGAAATTGCCACGTTGTAACATTAAGCCTAAATTTTAAATTACAGTAAAAAGAAGAGAAAGTGGTTGTAAGCTAATGTTGCCCATCAACCTTGTGTTATGTATCAGTAGTAGTAGCTTTGTATTTAATGTACAAGAGACCGAAAAAACTACGTCATCATTTTGTATTACTGGATTTTAACCACTCGGGTAAAGCAGAAGTAGTTCAAGAATCAAACACTTTCTGCATAAGTTAATACGTATAGAACTGGTGAATCAAACACTTTCTGCATAAGTTAATACGTATAGAACTGGTGAATCAAACACTTTCTGCATAAGTTAATACGCATAGAACTGGTGAATCAAACACTTTCTGCATAAGTTAATACGTATAGAACTGGTGAATCAAACACTTTCTGCATAAGTTAATACGTATAGAACTGGTGAATCAAACACTTTCTGCATAAGTTAATACGTATAGAACTGGTGAATCAAACACTT
>NW_013670058.1:25675-27431 GCF_000517525.1 Limulus polyphemus | reverse complement strand
GAGTAATGTTACTCAACCTCGTAAATACAACAACATTACAGCCTCTAAAGTTGAGTATTGTTACTCAACCTCGTAAATACACCAACATTACAGCCTCTAGAGTTGAGTAATGTTACTCAACCTCGTAAATCATGTTAATTTCCTGATCATCTGAAAAGAAATCAGAAACAAAGACGTTTCGCTTTTTTAGGGAGGCCTCCTTATACGACTAATAAAACCCAGCATTTGTTTGTTGGTTGTTCAGAGTTACAAGAGTCTCCTTCATTGTTAAGATATTCTCGTCCTCTTCACTTCCACTGGTTTGAGACATGTTTGTAGACATTCCAACGTCGCAGCTCTTGGGCACGTGCTGAAGAATACTTGAATTGTTGTGAATCTTTGCGTTCTCTGGTTCTCTCCCTGGTATTCTTGTTGTGGAACCGATGTGACAGCGCCGGCCAACGAAATTCATAAACTACACAACTCCTACATTGCACACTATTCCTGTCTATAACTGGGACCAGAGTTTGGAGTCTCGTGGAAGTTTAATTCATTCTTGGTCTGCATAGAGTGAAAACCAGTATACGGGAGAGTCTTTCTTTCCCAGATATTTATACAACGAACACGTTTTCCGAATTTTCGTATGAAAGAAAGTACGGGAACTGATATACTAGACGAAACCGAATTAGGGTTAACTTCAGTTGAAGAGAAATTAGTTGTTCTTAGTTTTCTAGAGTTTATCGCCAGTTGCATTTGTAGCATTTAGTTGGTCACTCTGAAGCGACCATTTTTACTGTATATGATAACTAAGTGTTTATCTGGAGCTGATAATGCAGAGAGAGTGGCTTGTTATCCAACTTAACAGTAGAAATGTCTGTCTAATATTTTGCCAAGATAATAGGACTGAATAGGTGAATCCAAGCTCTCATCATGAAAGATTGTTTCGTTTGTTTATTGTTAAGCACTAAGCTACACAAAGGACTATCTGTGCTCTGCCCACCGCGGGTATCGAAACCTGGATTCTAGCGTGGTAAGTCCACAGAACCGCTGAGCCACTGGGGGGGGGGGGCATCATGAGAGAATTCGCGGGATTTTCTTGTGGTGATAACAAAGTGGATGTCTATATTTCGGGGGGAAAATCTAACCAATTAAACTAATTAGGGATTTTAAAAACTTTGGTAGTAATTAGAAGTTCTGTACCGGCTGTAAACCATCAGAAGACGCCATGTTTTTCCGGTTCCATTCTTAGAAATTAATGAGGCTGATTTGAAACTTTAGTTCACGTGTGCTTATATCCAGTTGACGTACTACCTAATTAGACGTCTCAGGAGAAGTGAATCAAAAATAAAAAAAATCCTAAAATTCTTTTTTAAGAAAACGTTACATCCGGTTTCGGCACAGGTCTATATATCGGGGGAAAACTAAACGATCTCACGGGAGAGATTTTTTTTTCATTGAAAACAAAATTGGTTGTTGAATGTCATTTGCTGTAATCTCTACTCGAACGAATTAGTTGCGTTTCTAAAAAAGTGTAATAAAAAGCAACACTAAATCTTTGTTATTCGATGTTGTTGAATCCCAGAAAAAAACCGCAACAATAACAATGCAACGTAGGAAATAATGACACTGGTAATAATGCAAAGTAGGGAAAAAATTGGACCAGTAATAATATAAACGAGGGGGAAACTGCGTCGGTAATAATGCAAAGTAGGGAAAAAAATTGGACCAGTAATAATATAAACGAGGGGGAAACTGCGTCGGTAATAATGCAAAGTAG
>NW_013670058.1:16390-24675 GCF_000517525.1 Limulus polyphemus | reverse complement strand
GAGGGGGAAACTGCGTCGGTAATAATGCAAAGTAGGGAAAAAATTGGACCAATAATAATATAAACGAGGGGGGAACTGCGTCGGTAATAATGCAAAGTAGGGAAAAAAATGGACCAGTAATAATATAAACGAGGGGGAAACTGCGTCCGTAATAATGCAAAGTAGGGGAAAAATTGCACCAATATTAATGCATAGAAGGGAAAAATGGTGTCAAAAGAGTGAAGAAAAAGGGCAAAATTATATATTTATGATTTTTTTTTACGTTATAACTTTTCCACACTTCACATTATTACTGGTTACATTTTCTCAGTGTTGTTGTTCCAAATGTGCTATTTTTTCCCATTTTACATTATTATTGTGATATTTTTAGTGGTTCCTTTATCTCCGGACATCGGTAGGAGCTGCTGATGTGGCATTGAAATATACTTTCTTCGAATTCTTGAGAGACGTAGTTATCTCTAGAGAACTCGAAGAAGATGTTAAACTCAGTGATGACTACATTAATAAAGGGGATAAAATATGTTGTTTTAATGTCTTTTAAAATGTTGACTGATAAATGTTATCGATGAATTGTTGTTATAGAGTCTGGTGGATGAATGAAACATTAAATATATTTGTCTTCAAACTTATCTATCCACATTGTCCTCTGTTTTAGTTTGAAAAGCATGACCTGATTTCCTTCACTTCATTGGGAATGTCCACTTGTACCAGTTTTTTTTTATACGTATAGGAAAAATTCGTTTATTTTCTACAATGTCGTCAAGTAAAGGTCAAAACCTGTCTTTCACAGTTTTCTTGTTAGTTTGGTCTCAAATCATGTGGTATCGGTTACTTCCCAAGTTTCTCTTGTGTGTAGTGTCAGCTCTGAATCACATAGTAATGGCCATCTTCGCAAGACTTCTCAGTCAGTGACGGTCCCGTATCACGTGATAATCACTACGTGTAACCAGGCTCCTATTATTTAGTGACCCCCTGTTTCACGTGATAATAAGCTTCCTTTCCAGATTCTGTTTTTAGTCTCAGTTATATTTCAAGGAATTATGAACATCTAACTATGTTTGTTTTTCTGTGTTAGAATCAGTCAAGTGAAGGTATAAGCATCCAATCAAATGATTTCTCTGTCCGGTATTCTATTAATAATCTTGTTTTAGGTATTTGTCCTGTATCATTGATCCGGTCCTTGAACGGTTGGTTGCTGCATGAAGTGACCAAGGGTCAAGTACCATTCTTTATTGTTTACTTACTGACCATTTTCGACCAAATCTGTTTCTCTAACAACTGTATATCGGGAGATGAGATCTGTGTGTGTGTGGTCTACCACATAATTACTGTAAATCCGACAATGGGTGCGGCCAAAATGGCAAGTGGCAGGTGTCTGACAAGCGAGGAGGAAAAGCCACAAGGTAACAGCGTTTCGTCTCTATACGCCAATAACTGGAGGACTTTTTTTTGTTAACGTACTTCCATTGAATATTCCATGTGCTGTGTCTGTTAATAAATTCAAAATAAATAAAACTCAACTAAAAACTGGTAGAGAAATCAGTCGCCACTCTTCAGTTAATTACGTTTTTGTTCAATATTGAGATTAACCCTAACCTCATCCGTGTAATTCTTTTTCTTTTTTCTTTCATGTTACGTCAGGCATGGTCTAGCGGTTAGCCTATCGAAACTGAATCCAAGAATCCATGGTTTTCGTCCCATTGTCGCACCGCTCTTTGAAAAAAATGGCTGCTCTTCGATTAGAATAGCCCAAGAGTTGGCGGTGAATTCCGTTCACTAGTTGTCTTCTCTTTTGACTGTCAGTTGTAAATTAGGGACAGTTAACGCTTATAGCCCTTGTCTAGGCTTTACTCAGATATCTGAAACAAACATTTTGATGTTAGTCCTGGACATTTATCACCTTTTAGAGATGTATTATCATGACTTACGTCTTTATTATAAATTATTCTTTTCTGATTTAAGTTATATTTGATTCTGAATATTTTTTATTTAAATTATTATAATTTTTCTCTCTATTATTTTTTTTTTAATTACTTCCTGGTTTTTCGTGTCATCACACGACTACGACACGGAACTGGTTATAAATATTTATCTTTATGATAATGTCGCTTAAAGGTTTCTAATAGATATTGAGTGAAAATATAGATCTGCAGATCTGCTCCCAGAGGCAGTGAGTATTCTCTTTCCACGTGACATCCGTTGCAGCGGCTCGTGTCACGTGCACAAAAGATGAAGGAGGAGGGAAACAGTAAATGATGGAGCTTCTCGATGAGTCATCGAAACGGGAAGCGATCCCCATTTTTGAGATTTCAGTGAAGCAGTTTTTGTGTTATACAGCTGGCTTCGTAGAAAACTGTTGATACAGGTGTTAGCGATACACACCATCTTGTGAAACTAGGTCTCACACACATCCGTAAATATTCACAAGCTTCCTGTACAGGTGGGTCTACGCAGGTGCTGTGAGTCAGCTACAAAAACAACTTGAAGTCTTCCTGTGTCTTTGGAATACCGAACAATGGGCAGTCTGTGTCGTGCCCACCACGGGTATCAAAACCTGGTTTCTAGCGTTGTAAGTCCGCAGACATGCCGCTGTGCCACTAGGGGGATATTGAACTGAACCAGATAATTCACTGATAAAAATTATTTACAAAAACACTTTATTCCGTTTCAGTAAAATGTGAGTTGTCTGGTTAATTCGGTTTCAGTAAAATGTGAGTTGTCTGGTTAATTCCGTTTCAGTAAAATGTGAGTTGTCTGGTTAATTCCGTTTCGGTAACATGTGAGTTGTCTGGTTAATTTCGTTTTGGTAAAATGTGAGTTGTCTGGTTAATTTCGTTTTGGTAAAATGTGAGTTGTCTGGTTAATCCGTTTCAGTAAAATGTGAGTTGTCTGGTTAATTTCGTTTTGGTAAAATGTGAGTTGTCTGGTTAAATCTGTTTCGGTAACATGTGAGTTGTCTGATTAATTCCGTTTCGGTAACATGTGAGTTGTCTGGTTAATTCCGTTTCGATTCCAAAAGGGAACTTTGATTAAAGTAAAGAAAGATAAATTATCGTTTCACACCGAGTCAACTAAAGTTATCACCACCACATATGATTTGTTACCTTACTCCACCACCACCACATATGATTTGTTACCTTACTTCACCACCATATATGATTTGTTACCTTACTTCACCACCATATATGATTTGTTACCTTACTCCATCACCACCATATATGATTTGTTACCTTACTCCACCACCACCATATATGATTTGTTACCTAACTCCACCACCACCATATATGATTTGTTACCTTACTCCACCACCACCATATATGATTTGTTACCTTACTTTACAACCACCATATATGATTTGTTACCTTACTTCAACACCATATATGATTTGTTACCTTACTTTACCACCACCATATATGATTTGTTACCTTACTTTACCACCACCACAATATGATTTGTTACCTTACTCCATCACCACCATGTATGATTTGTTACCTTACTTTGTTACCATAGGAATAACAATATATTTTAAATATATATATATTTCTAGATTATTTAATGTTAAGAAAGCTCACTAACTTAGTAAACAATGTGAAAACTCCGGATTCACTCCATCCATGTCTGTCCTGTTTTGAGCTTCGAAAAGCTTTTTAAACCCAACCCTTCGGCAGCTGTCGATAACATGGAATTACTGAGTAATGTACAGCTTTAAGTTTCAGGTGTTTTAGTAACAAACACATATATAAATAATGATTTATATTTATATAAACAGTTTTTTTTTTGAGAAAGGAATGACATACAAAACTTCTTTCGCTATACAAAATTAATTAATCAAGTGGACTCTTCATTCAGCGTCATTTCATATAGATGACGCTCCCTTTTAAATCCAGATTTAGTGCAGTTTATATAGCAGTAGTTCCCAACCTGGGGTCCCCTATATGTTTTATATTATAAGTTGCTAGCACACACATAAACGTAAGTAAAAGTATTTTTTTCTGTATTTTGTTTTCACAGTTTCATGTATAGTGATATAAAACTTTCACAATACAAGAAAAACTGTTTCTGAAAAGCAGTTTACTTTCTTACCTGACAACTAGCGGGCTCTCACAAACATAAATGGTTCAAACCATTAATTTGACGTTATTACATAATCGAAGTGCTTTGAACTGTTTTGTACAGTAGTAGTGTAGTGTCTGAGGATTTTAGGGTGCTAAAAGAAGTGTTTCAATAGAAGTAGTTAAATGGTTAAACCCTTAGATCTCAGTCGATCCTCGTAGAAGACCCGAAACCTTGAAATTGCTTTAATGGGGTATCACCGAAGGTTTCAACCTCGACTTAAAAAAAGGGAAAAATTATACTTTACAGTCCTTGAGAACAGCCCTGTTTATGGGAAAGGAAGGGCGTTTTTGCCATGTGATCTTAATAGTTAAGATGTATCTTAGTAGTTAGCTAGCTCAATAACTCAACTGGTTAGAAGAGTGATACAGGGTGGCCCAAAATTATCTTTCCAATTTTGAAATTTAATAATTCCATAACTAAAGAAACACAACTATGCAGTTTTCAACATCTTGTAGCCCAACTCAAACAGTCTTTATTGCTATGTTTTTCACTCCAGTGAGTAGTGTTACCCCGTAAAATGTCGACCATGTAAGAAAAGGCTGAATGAGTCGTTTGGCTTGCAGACTGGGCCAATTCCGTGGCCTCCGCGTTCGTCAGACACCACTCCACTAGACTTCTTTCTTTGGGGGGGTGGGGTGTTATCGCACATCTATAGCAAACATAACGGAGCTAAAGATCAGGATAACCAGGTAATTATGGGCATGTTGCAGCGAACGTGGACTGAAATAGTTTCGGTTAGACGTGCTGAGAACCACTAATTGTGCAAACGTAGAAGTCTACTGACATTTCATTAAAAACTGTTTGAGTTAGGCTACAAAACTGGATGGTTGTATTTCCTTAGTTAATCATTAAATTTTAAAAGTAGAAAAGACAATTTTGGACTATTCTGTAGCTTTTCGTCTCCTCATTGAACGAATTAAAGTACCAGGAGTTACAGATAACAACATCTCCTGGAATAAAACACTTAATTGGCAATACATCTTCGTGAGAGAAGAAAACGGTCTCCTTCTGCTGTGTCATTAAACGAACTTACCGTTTCATCCTGTGGCTAAGTATTCAATTATAGTTGTGTTTCTGTAAATTTAATGTGGTAGCTGCGTTTAAATTGTTAGCTATGATTTTTAAAATAAATGTTTGATCATAAAAAAAGGAAATAAAGGAGATTCGTTTGAACGTCAGCATAACGAATTTATAATCGACATTGTAACTAATAAATATCATACTTTAGGGTTAAAAACATAATGATTTTATAATCGACATTGTAACTAATAAATATCATACTTTAGGGTTAAAAAACATAATGATTTTATAATCGACATTGTAACTAATAAATGTCATACTTTAGGGTTAAAAACATAATGATTTTATAATCGACATTGTAACTAATAAATATCATACTTTAGGGTTAAAAAACATAATGGTTTTATAATCGACATTGTAACTAATAAATGTCATACTTTAGGGTTAAAAACATAATGATTTTATAATCGACATTGTAACTAATAAATGTCATACTTTAGGGTTAAAAAACATAATGATTTTATAATCGACATTGTAACTAATAAATATCATACTTTAGGGTTAAAAAACATAATGATTTTATAATCGACATTGTAACTAATAAATGTCATACTTTAGGGTTAAAAATTGATTTCAAGTGAAAGATTATAATACAAGTATAGCCTTGCTGCTAAATTATTTTCAAAGCTACATAATGTGCTATCTGTGCTGTGCCAGCCACGGGTATCGAAACTCGATTTTTAGAGTTATAAGCCCGCAGACTTACCGCTGTGCCACTGGAAGGCGATACACAATGTATACTGACCTCCTTCCCCTTCGCTAGAACAGCACTCAGTTTAAGAGCTTCTAACGTTAACATTTGGGATTCGATACACACATGGCCCCTGCACAGATAGCCCATTGTGTGACTTTCTTAACAATAAACAAACAAATCAACGTATACTTTATACCGTTTAACTGAGCACCAGAGACAGCTCGCGTGTGTTTTCATTACCTTAAATACAACTTGTTTGTCTTCCTCTAGAGTTTCTTTCGGTAGTTCGAAGGGATCTATGGTTGAAACACTCATCTATGACCACCAGGATGACCCACTGGAATTTCCCGTGTACATCGTTCCTCTAGCGGTTAATGGGTGAGTTATTCACTAAAATCAATGCTTCTATGTAGGAGTAGTGTGGTGAGATAGTTGAAAATATAGACAGGGCTCCTTCATTGTTATCATTTGGCTAATAAAAAAAATATTACTTTTATCCTATATATTAGGAGATTGTTTTAGCGTAAACTCTCTGTATGTATTTTTACAACTTGTATATTAAAGCATGCAAAAAATAATAATGTTAGTAAGACTACCATTGTAACTTGTGTTTCAAGATCGTGAAGGATCAAGACCAATAAGTTTTCGGGAACTGGGTCGATCCTGAACCACTGTAGGGCATTAAACCTTGGGTTAAGACTGGTATGTTGAACACTAGAGACTTTTTATAAAAAAAATAAAGTAACCTAACAAGGGCAACTATTCACAATGGATGTGTTTGTAAGCAGCTGTTAGTTTGTTTTCACAATGCTGCTCTCCTCCATAGAGGAACATCCTGGATGTGTTTATATATACATTGTTTTCATATTGCTGCTCTCCTCCATAAAGGAACATCCTGGATGTTTCTACCTACAGCTGCTGGTTTGTTTTCACAGTGCTGCTCTCCTTCATAAAGGAACATCCTGCATGTGTCTACATACAGCTGTTGGTTTGTTTTCACAGTGCTGCTCTCCTCCATAAAGGAACATCCTGGATGTGTCTACCTACAGAAGTTGGTTTGACGGCGCTGATGATGAATGAGATCTACCGAAAGTAATAGAAAGTAACAATATGATCTGGAATCTTGATCACTCGACGAATAAATAATAATAAAAAAAAAGAGTTAAAGAGTAATGGCTAAAAGTTTCTCTCGAGAAGAGTTAGACCTTATAACAAGTAGATAACACGCAAAAGTAGTTATGACGTCAAAGTACACCATGACGTCAGATTGCGTGAATTCGAGCTTATCTTAGATCACAAAGATAAAATGATAGCTCTATAAAGGGCATATTGTTCGTAATATACGACATTTTAAGATCAGTAATGAAACGGTATACGTATCATAGTAAAGTCTCCACGGCACCGATAAGTTACTAAAATTACAGACTGATTCCAAAAGTAACCCGTGTCTTTCAGTGACAATACGTAATCAAATTGCTTTACAAAGAAAAATGTAACAATATTATTAAACATTAGAATTTATAGGTGCGTGTATGGGCTATGTATAAATAGTTATCACGACACAAATGCATGTTGAGATAGTTTCGTTTACAAAAAAAAAAAAAGTATACAAACAAAAACATTTTCAGTGATGAAAGAGACGGTCGTCATGACAACGAATTGAGAGAGCAATCCGCTAATCGGTGTTTTGTTAATGATAAGGTTGTGGGGGCTGTGAGAGCCGCCGGGACTCAAGGGAATAGTGAGGTGCACGTGAAAGATGAACGTGGAGAGGGAAACAAAGGAAGTGACAAGTAACGCTGTGAATGGAGGCCGCGTCTCACAAGGCACGCTTTTTCATTTCACTCACATATATATATATTATCCTAATCGCAAAGCGTACCCTCTCGCCAGTAGCTTTTGACAACAATACTTGCACGTGCTAGTAACAAAGCACGTGCCTCACTACAGTGCATGTCCGCATCCAGATGTCCAAACCATGTTGCTCGGAAACGGTTGTCATGGTTGAAAAGACCTCCTTATACAAACGAGGTTCCTTTCGAGGGGAAAGCAATACAATTGCATTACGACGCGATTCGTCTTAACAATAGCTAGATCATGCTAGAGTTAGGAGATTAAAAATGTCCCTGGTGGTCAGTGAAGCACTGACCCTGTTGGCTTATACCCAATACAACAGCAAATTCTACTTTCCTCGAGCTCCACGGTATACGTCAGGGGATATTCTATTTCGAACATGGCTAATTTGTATACGGTGTTTTCCGTGGGATCTGTTCGCTCTGCCCGGTCTTAATGAATTATAACCCTAGTCGCCTGTCGGATATTATACATGTAGTACAGATATATTACTGAGTCAACAGACGCTCGTGCACCAAGAGCTCAGCAAATCCCAGAAAAT
>NW_013670058.1:8404-16015 GCF_000517525.1 Limulus polyphemus | reverse complement strand
GAAAATCAATTTCGCGTATATCTATTTGTCTTGTAAAGATCCTTATCTTACACGTTTCAGTGCCTTGAGAAGTATACAATGTTAAAACCCATCAACGGGACAATTAGATGCAGGTTTAGGTTTACGAAAAAAAAAAATCTAATCTTTTTGAAAAAATCGGCAGAGAAACGCTTTCGGAACTGGGTGTAATTAAAGACCTGCTATAGTTGGTTGTTTATATAAGTTATTATCTAAGTTACACGTGTGCGCCAAACCATATCAACGGCAAAAAGAAAAAGGCACTTGTATAACGACCACTACCTGAAAATAAAAATAACAAAGTTAATTAGTTTATACAACGATTTTATTTCTGTTTAAAATACATTTTGAAATGAAAGTTTAGAATAATTAACATTTATGAATACTTGTTCCTTTCTGTAACAACCAGAAAGTTTCTAAAGACTATAACTCTGAATTAAAATCAGCTAGTTCAAGTCTAATGCACCAGATGTTTGTAAAGTTTGACATTATCACACTAATACTAGACTAAACAAATCTCAGTTATTAGTAAACACACACACACACAATCCCTTTAGGCCAAAAATGATTCAAATCAACGCTGGAGTTAAACATTTAGTGAACTAGGTCTTTATGACATTATGTATTTAAATTGTATTTTATTATAAGTTGTTACGGGTCTTTTAAAATATGGGTTTAAGTAAATAATAATTGTAATTACAAACTTTCGATAGTAGTATTTTATTTTAAATACCCGTATACGTCACACGATGTAGGTTTCTCACATGGTGTTGGTGCAACGTGTTGGATCTATTCTATTCTACACGTGTTTCTAGTTGTATTTACAAAAGTTCTCAAACCTTGGCTTGAAGAGTTTATCTTTACTAAATCGGTTGTGGCCTAACAGATCGATAAGAAACACTCGGAGCAAGAGATCGTTATTGGCTCAGTGAAATGTCACCTAGATTTATCGGACAATAAAGTTTCCAAGGTGAAACTCATCAAGTTTTTAATCAATAGGCGTCTAAAACGGTCCCGCATCAAGCGTTAGATTCTGAGTAGTTTGTAAATGAGTGTGGCAGAGCACACTATTTGATTCAAACCTAACTTTACAGAGTGGGGTAGCCAGGTAGTTTGAATGATTGAAAAGTGCCTTACCAGACACTGTTTAGTTTTTATTTCGTTTTTTTTATAGCTTTCCTGAAGAAGGTATAAACGTGTTCTATCTATGAACAAGATTTAGAAAGAAATTTAAAAATATTAAACCTTATGACGATTTCTGAAGTGGGTCGAAATATAGCTCCAATAAAAACTGGATCCACGGTATGCACGCGGTGTAAATCCGTTTTTTATTGAAGTAACTTTACTGTTTGTTTTTGTCGAGAGCTATCTGCTCCAGCCGTCTCTAATTTTGAAGTGATAGACTAGATGGAAGGAAGCTGTTCAACACTACCCACCATCATCTCGTGAAGCCTGCCATCCAGAACTTACAATAACATGATCCTAGAATTCTACGTGTAAGTTAAAGGAGCCTGCCATCCAGAACTTACAATAACATGGTTCTAGAATTTCACGTGTAAGTTAAAGGAGCCTGCCACCTAGAACTTACAATAACATGGTTCTAGAATTCCACGTGTAAGTTAAAAGAGCCTGCCACCCAGAACTTACAATAACAGGGTCCTAGAATTCCACGTGTAAGTTAAAGGAGCCTGCCATCTAGAACTGACAATAACATGGTTCTATAATTCCACGTGTAAGTTAAAGGAGCCTGCCATCCAGAACTTACAATAACATGGTTCTAGAATTCCACGTGTAAGTTAAAGGAGCCTGCCATCCAGAACTTACAATAACATGGTTCTAGAAATCAACGTGTAAGTTAAAGGAGCCTGCCATCTAGAACTTACAATAACATGGTTCTAGAATTCCACGTGGAAGTTAAAGGAGCCTGCCATCCAGAACTTACAATAACATGATCCTAGAATTCCACGTGTAAGTTAAAGGAGCCTGCAAATCCAGAACTTACAATAACATGGTTCTAGAATTCTACGTGTAAGTTAAAGGAGCCTGCAAATCCAGAACTTACAATAACATGGTTCTAGAATTCTACATGGAAGTTCAAGAAAACCAATATCTTATAAATAATATTTAATAAACAAGATGACGTAGCTACATGGGCCACGGAGTATTATTATCATTATTTGATCGCTAGTTTTAAACAAAATCCATAGAGGTTTCGTACCTGCATTACACCGTAGTTTAGCGGAAGAAACAATTTCACAGGGGCTGTTATTTGCAGTATTCACATAATTAGTACTCTACACAAGTTTATAGTACAGTGAATTAAAAAACAACATAGTTAGGTAGAATAGATTATGTTTTAAACGCTACTTCATCCTGTTCTGTATTATAGATTCAACAAAGCCATGTGTACCTTCCGATTTAAGAGAGGGGGGGGGGATCAGATGCCACACACTAAGAAATGTTTGTGTGTGTATCCCTCTAGTTAGAATTCGATCTAACGTGTCACAATGATACTCTTGTATACAGTGTTTCTTTTGTTAAAGTTGAATTACATCAGAATCACATGCCACGCACTGATGAAGAAGGCTAACTCCTTTTTTTTAAAAAATAAGTAACTCAAATTTCACTTCAAGTCGGCTATACCCACGTAATATGAGCAAACGGCTGAGAATATGGACTTATAACGATAAAAAGGAAAGTTCCTGGAGAGACGATTCGTTTCCACATAACCTAATATAACCATGTGTATAACCTGTGACGAGGTTAACAGAAATAATGAGTAGATATAGTAAACTTTGGTGGTTAATGATTCTAATTGCCTTTCAACTGCCATGTGGCGATAAGTCAGAGGTGTACAGCTTCCTTTGTAAAGTGGTGGTTAATGACTTTTATTGCCTTTCAACTGCCATGTGTCGATAAGTCAGAGGTGTACAGCTTCCTTTGTAAAGTGGTGGTTAATGACTTTTATTGCCTTTCAACTGCCATGTGTCAATGAGTCAGAGGTGTACAGCTTCCTTTGTAAAGTGGTGGTTAATGACTTTTATTGCCTTTCAACTGCCATGTGTCAATGAGTCAGAGGTGTACAGCTTCCTTTGTAAAGTGGTGGTTAATGACTTTTATTGCCTTTCAACTGCCATGTGTCGATAAGTCAGAGGTGTACAGCTTCCTTTGTAAAGTGTTACGTAACGAGTTTCTATCACAATTTGTAGCCTAAATATCACGATTTTAACTGGTCACTGTATAGACGTATTAATGATGTGAAAAGATTACATAGGACTGTGGTTATCAGCTATGTATACTTGTGTAACTAACATAAGATTGTGGTTACCAACTGTGTATCCTTGGGTTAATAACATAAGATAGTGGTTACCAGCTGTGTATACTTGTGTAACTAACATAAGATTGTGGTTACCAACTGTGTATCCTTGGGTTAATAACATAAGATTGTGGTTACCAACTGTGTATACTTGTGTAACTAACATAAGATTGTGGTTACCAACTGTGTATCCTTGGGTTAATAACATAAGATTGTGGTTACCAACTGTGTATACTTGTGTAACTAACATAAGATTGTGGTTACCAACTGTGTATCCTTGGGTTAATAACATAAGATTGTGGTTACCAGCTGTGTATCCTTGTGTTAATAACATAAGATAGTGGTTATCAGCTATGTATACTTGTGTAACTAACATAAGATTGTGGTTACCAACTGTGTATCCTTGGGTTAATAACATAAGATTGTGGTTACCAGCTGTGTATCCTTGTGTTAATAACATAAGATTGTGGTTACCAGCTGTGTATCCTTGTGTTAATAACATAAGATTGTGGTTACCAGCTGTGTATCCTTGTGTTAATAACATAAGATAGTGGTTACCAGCTGTGTATACTTGTGTTAACAACATAAGATAGTGGTTACCAGCTATGTATACTTGTGTTAACAACATAAGATAGTGGTTACCAGCTGTGTATACTTGTGTTAACAACATAAGATAGTGGTTACCAGGTGTGTATACTTGTGTTAACAACATAAGATAGTGGTTACCAGCTGTGTATACTTGTGTTAACAACATAAGATGGTGGTTACCAGCTGTGTATACTTGTGTTAAGAACATAAGATAGTGGTTACCTGCTGTGTATACTTGTGTTAACAACATAAGATAGTGGTTATCAGCTATGTATACTTGTGTTAACAACATAAGATAGTGGTTACCAGCTGTGTATACTTGTGTTAACAACATAAGATAGTGGTTACCAGCTGTGTATACTTGTGTTAACAACATAAGATAGTGGTTACCAGCTGTGATCACTTGTGTTAACAACATAAGATGGTGGTTACCAGCTGTGTATACTTGTGTTAATAACATAAGATAGTGGTTACCAGCTGTGTATACTTGTGTTAATAACATAAGATAGTGATTACCAGCTATGTATACTTGTGTTAATAACATAAGATAGTGGTTACCAGCTGTGTATACTTGTGTTAATAACATAAGATAGTGATTACCAGCTATGTATACTTGTGTTAATAACATAAGATAGTGGTTACCAGCTGTGTATAATTGTATTAATAACATAAGATAGTGATTACCAGCTATGTTTACTTGTGTTAATAACATAAGATAGTGGTTACCAGCTGTGTATACTTGTGTTAATAACATAAGATAGTGGTTACCAGCTATGTATCCTTGTGTTAATAACATAAGATAGTGGTTACCAGCTGTGTATACTTGTGTTGATAACATAAGATTGTGCTTACCAGCTGTGTATCCTTGTGCTAATAACATAAGATAATGCTTACCAGCTGTGTATCCTTGTGCTGATAACATAAGATAATGCTTACCAGCTGTGTATACTTGTGCTAATAACATAAGATAATGCTTACCAGCTGTGTATACTTGTGCTAATAACATAAGATAGTGGTTACCAGCTGTGTATACTTGTGCTGATAACATAAGATAATGCTTACCAGCTGTGTATACTTGTGAAAACTGGATAAGATTGGGCTTTAGAAACTTTGAGCAAATTAAGGTGAAAAAGGCGAAATCAGTTAGTAAACAACTATGTATTAAAAATACAGTCTTAAACAATGATGCGTTAGAAGTACAGTCTGGGTTAAATCTTTGGTGGGATGGTTTCCACGACAATCAAAAAATGTCATAAATACTAAATTCTGAGTTTATCAATAATTACAGATATTTTGATGAGGATGATTGCTGTAAGGAGGGTAAATAACAGTAACAAGTCTTCACCCTTGCTTGACGCAAATCTGTCTGTTATATTTATAGTTTGTTTGTTTGTAATTAAGCACAGAGCTACACAATGGGCTATCTGTGCTCTGTCCACCACGGGTATCGAAACCCGGATTTTAGCGTTGTATATATTTATAGATACTAGCATAGCTACTTAAATTAAGTTTCATTAACCTACAAAGTAACTCATATGAAAGTTGCCAGTGTAAACCGGGTACAATATTTAGGATATTATTACAGCTACTCTAACTAGTGACATATATCGATAATATGTCATCAAACTAAGTCACAGCATCTGTCGGGAGTACTTAACCAAGACTAACGAATCACATTCGTCAAATGTACAAACACATTAAGTAACATCTGTCTTCAATACGTTATAAAACCAATTAGCGTCATCTATCGAAAATATATCGTCAAAACTAACAAGCGACATCTATAGAAAATATGTCATCAAAACTAACCTGTTGCATCTACCGATAATACACCATCAAAACCATTTAGTGACATCTGGTGAGAACATGAAAACTAATTAGTGCTAGATTTTCGGGAATATGTCATCAAAACCGACTTGTAACACTAAAATTTGGGTTTCGATACCCGTGATGGGCAGAGCATCTGTGGAAAATATACCAACTAGTGGCATCTGTTGAGAATACAAAAAAAAAAAACAAGTATTGCGCATGAGCAGTTAATGGTTATGGAATTAGTTAGTGTGCACTGTTTTCTGTTGTTATGGATGTGATTACAGATGTCTGTAAAGATCTTACACAGTTTCTTATTCGCGTGGATCCTGTTACGTAACGATTTTGTGTGTGACGTAGCCACAGTTGTTCTGAAGGGAACAGCTGTGCTCAGCGAGAAAAAAGACTTTGTCTTAAACCAATGAGACAAAGTGTGGTATAATATTTTACTTCACTTAGTCTTAAACCAAAACTGTGAGACAAAAGTGTGGTATGATATTTTACTTCACTTAGTCTTAAACCAAAACTGTGAGACAAAAGTGTGGTATATAATATTTTACTTCACTTAGTCCTAATCCAAAACTCTATGACAAAACTGTGATATAATATTTTGCTTCCTACTTGTATTTGTTTTACTGATGGAACTGTCTAAATATTCAAATGTTTGAGCTTGAGTCAAATATAGTGTTATAAATGAGGAATGGCTAAGCCTTCAAAGCAAATGGATGTTTAATTATCATGCCTCAAAGTTAGTAAAAAATACAAAAACAAATAAAATAATTCTAGCTATTTTTGTACGTTGTGAATTTCACCATGCTGTGTAGAGTGATTTATACTAAACCATCATATTGAGACGCAATGTGTCAGGAAATCCTTCTTATTCAGCAAACAAACTTTCACTACACCCATCTTATTCAGTGAGCAATATTTCCTTATTGAGATTAGGTTTACAGGAGATGATTCATATCTAAAGACTGATATCAAGTATACATATATCTGTTTTAGTTACTCATGTTTAAGTATAATGTACCGTCTGTGATAACCCTTATGTTCAGAGAACCAAGTAGCAACACCTGAATCTTGATAAGTATAATGTACCTTCAGTGATAACCCTCATGTTCAGAGAACCAAGTAGCAACACCTGAATCTTGATAAGAATAATGTACCTTCAGTGATAACCCTCATGTTCAGAGAACCAAGTAGCAACACCTGAATCTTTATAATTATAATGTACCTTCAGTGATAACCCTCATGTTCAGAGAACCAAGTAGCAACACCTGCATCTTGATAAGTATAATGTACCTTCAGTGATAACCCTCATGTTCAGAGAACCAAGTAGCAACACCTGCATCTTGATAAGTATAATGTACCTTCAGTAATAACCCTCATGTTCAGAGAACCAAGTAGCAACACCTGAATCTTGAAAAGTATAATGTACCTTCAGTAATAACCTTCATGTTCAGAGAACCAAGTAGCAACACCTGAATCTTGATAAGTATAATGTACCTTCAGTGATAACCCTCATGTTCAGAGAACCAAGTAGCAACACCTGAATCTTGATAAGTATAATGTACCTTCAGTAATAACCCTCATGTTCAGAGAACCAAGTAGCAACACCTGAATCTTGATAAGTATAATGTACCTTCAGTGATAACCCTCATGTTCAGAGAACCAAGTAGCAACACCTGAATCTTGATAACTATAATGTACCTACAGTAATAACCCTCATGTTCAGAGAACCAAGTAGCAACACCTGAATGTATATAAGTATAATATACCCTCTGTGATAACCCTTATGATTGTAATTTTGCAATAGGAGAGAAGTGTTATTGTTGTAGTTAAGTTATAGAATGGAAGTGTGATTGTTGTAGTTAAGTTAT
>NW_013670058.1:6394-7647 GCF_000517525.1 Limulus polyphemus | reverse complement strand
GTTGTAGTTAAGTTATAGAATGGAAGTGTGATTGTTGTAGTTATAGAATGGAAGTGTGATTGTTGTAGTTAAGTTATAGAATGGAAGTGTGATTGTTGTAGTTAAGTTATAGAATGGAAGTGTGATTGTTGTAGTTATAGAATGGAAGTGTGATTGTTGTAGTTAAGTTATAGAATGGAAGTGTGATTGTTGTAGTTAAGTTATAGAAACATTAGAAACTAACCTAGTTATACTTTCAACGATATTTCTTTTAGCTGTAACGTATCGTATGTGGGTTAGTTATAAGACCGAGAAACAACATCTAACAGTCAGGCCTTAGAAACGACTTCTATATTAAAGCTTATTAAGGTATTAATTGTGCTACAAAAACAAACTCGTTGGAAAAAGTGAATGTTTTTGCTTTAAATAAGAATCATACTGAAAAAAAATCCTGGCAACATTAATTGTTGAGCACACGTAACGAGTGGCTGCTCGAGTCTCCAAGGTTACCAACAATGTCAACATAGTCACGTGTACGTTCCACGTCATATATGTAATTCTTGGAGTTCCTGACAGTTTCACAATAGCAGACATCTTGAAAACGTTGTGATCACCCAATAGGTGTGTGTTTCCTCTCCTTTTTAAGCGTTACGCAAAAAAAGCAAACACTGGAGATAAAAACTTGAAAATATTGAAGGTTGCGTGTTTGGTATAGCTTTATTCAAATATCGTCCGTCACTAGATAAGCTTATGTTTCAAAGGTTGTTCTATTTGATCAAACATGTCAATTATTGATAAGATGGTATACTTTCTATATTATGTTTTACCACACTATAATAACTAGAGTCTAATAGAGATGGTTTTAATTTTCCGAAGCCTAAACGTCATTCACTGCCCGTGACCGACAGAAGTTCGGTTTAAGTGAACACTTTTATAGAGGAGTTAAAGAAATTCATAATTCCTACCCTAGTGCACGAGATAAAAAGTATAATACTCATTCAGTCACTTTTATTAGTTCGTTATTGTTGTATTTAATTCGATAATTATTACAAATGTAGCTGAAATGCCAGATAATTAGGATTAGCAAACTGGTACTTATTATGGACAGTAGGAAACATTATAAAATATGATCAGTAAAACTGGTACTTATTATGGACAGTAGGAAACATTATAAAATATGATCAGTAAAACTGGTACTTATTATGGACAGTAGGAATGCTATATAATATGATCAGTAAACTGGTAATTATAACGGACAGTATGGAATGCTATAT
>NW_013670058.1:0-5394 GCF_000517525.1 Limulus polyphemus | reverse complement strand
TTACTAATGTGGATGTCAACATTTCATCGATAAGAACCTGACAGAGTTACTAATGTATCTGGCAGATCATCTGTTAATAACGATGTTTAAAACTCTCTCGTGCTAATTTTCATATAACTTACAGTGATATATATTACTAAACAGTGACTTCATTTAAATTAATTCCTCAGTGTTGTAGTTTTACTAATAGTGTGAATAATTATCAACAGATGGCGGTAAACAACTTGTATTATACCTAAGTATATAAATTAAGACGCGAACCGAGTATACTGCAGCTATTTTGTGCATTGTTTTTGACCTTGCTCAGATTTTGCTACTTAGATCCTGCTTGTAGAAATTACGTGAACTTTTGAATAGATGTTAGTAAACTTTACTGTGAATTACTGTGGTAAATTTGACCGTTTATTACAGCGTTTCTCGACCGATTCGCTGCCTCCCCAAACTGTCGGGGACAACTAAAAAACCATTACGATTTATATACGAATACTCTGTCAGTTTTGGTAAAATCCACGGTTCGACACCATATGTAGACCGACGGCGCGGGCGCCCGGGTGGGGAGAGGGGGCACCTGCCCCCTTGGAAAAATTAGAAACATAACTCTTTCTTTATTCATTCAGCATATATGTATGAATTTTTTATTCACTTCACGCTACTTCATGGAAAATTTCTGCGGACGCCCATGAACGATGGTTGAGATGCAGGAAACAGTATTACTTGCAACTCATATTTTATCCACATACTAAGTAAACACTTTTTTTTTCGTTTTAATTAAAAAATTGATGTTGTGTAGATTAAATTACATTGTGTTGATTACATGATGTTGTATAGACTAGATTACAGCACATCTCATGAGTCCAGGCGGGATTCAAACCCACAGCTAATTAAATTATCACATCTCATATGCCAGAACTTCTTACTTCATGGTATAGTAGCCTACTTCTAGAGCTTGTCATAATAATTTACATAACTATGTACAACAACAACAAAGTTATTGGTGTGTTAACATAGCTATGTTCTGTATTGTTAGAATTTAACAATGTTCTCTTTCTCTGTAAAAGATGTTTTCATTGAGCTTACCAACATGCCTTTTTATACTTGACTTTACGACTTTGATAAGACATAAAAATAATGTTTGAATATTTTGAAATTGTTCAACAAATGATGTTTGTGACTACACAAACACTTTATGTTTACTGAATAATTCAGAATTAGAAATATATATATATATATATTCGAGAACATTCGAACTGTGCTCGTTGTTGTCAAATGATTATGTTAAATGTATATATCACATCTTATGATGCATGTCAGTTGTCAGTTGTTTGATATAATCAATTGCGAAGACTTTCATTCGGAATGATTATTCATGCAAATAAATAGCTGTGCCATAAGCATGTTGTCTTCGAACTAGCGCCATCTATTGGGTACAAAGTGGTTTCTATAATGAGTCAGCCGGAAACGAAGAATTAGTTATACGTTTGTTTTGAATTTTGCGCAAAGCTACAAGAGGGCTATCTGCGCTAGCCGTCCCTAATTTAGCAGTGTAAGACTAGAGGGAAGGTAGTTAGTCATCACCACCCACCGCCAACTCCTTTACCAACGTATAGTGGGATTGACCGCCACGTTATAACGCCCCCACGGCTGAAAGGGCGAGCATCTTTGGTGGGACGGGATTCGAACCCGCGACTCTCAGATTGCGAGTCGAGCACCCTGACCATGCCGGGCCAGTAGTTATACAGTCATTTGACTAGTGTAAAATTGAAACATAACACTCAAATAATCGTAAGAGAGCACTTACAGAATATTTTGAGTTGTTTTTTCGTAATATATGTAAAAACTTAAAAAGCACGTAGATCAAAGAATCGGCTAAAAAGTTAAACCAAACTTGATATATTCAAAAGATTTACAAAGGACCTTCATGAATGCAACTTTTTTTAGCTTTTGTTTTAAAATAATATTTTTATCGCAATTTAAACACTGTCAGGAAACGGTGGCCTTACATGCCTGTATTTGTTAAATCTACAAAGTTTGATTACTGTAAAATAATGCACTCAAAGCAATCATTTTACTACTACACATTTAATCTAATTATAAAGACTTAATGGCGTCCTGGGCGGTGGCCTAGCATCTGTCATCTTTAAAAAGGTCAGTTGTGTCTTAATGTTGCTATTTTGGGTCCTAAGAGCATTAGGACATAAAGTAACTCGTGTTATAATGTCAATATAACTAATTACTTCTTCGCAAACTTAATATGTGTAATTCTGAGCGATTTGGTAGTTGGGTTTTCTTCAAGTTACCTATAAATTCAATTATTTAGCAGGGTATAAACTAAAGTACTTTGTGTTATGTAAACTGAATTACGTGATGTTGTGTAGATTATATATATATATAGATAGATTAAATTACATGCTGTTGTGTAGATTAAATTACATTATGTTGTATAGACTAGATTACATGATGTTGTGTAGATTAAATTACATTGTGTTGTGTAGATTAAATTACATTGTGTTGTATAGACTAGATTACATTGTGTTGTATAGACTAGATTACATGATGTTGTATAGACTAGATTACATGATGTTGTGTAGATTAAATTACATTGTGTTGTGTAGATTAAATTACATTGTGTTGTATAGACTAGATTACATTGTGTTGTATAGACTAGATTACATGATGTTGTTTAGACTAGATTACATGATGTTGTGTAGATTAAATTACATTGTGTTGTATAGACTATTAATTTAATTAGCTGTGGGTTTGAATCCTGCAGTGGCTCGGCGGTTTGCCTGAGGGCTTATAACGCTAAATATCAGGTTTCGATACCCGCTGTGGATAGGACATAAATATTCCATTGTGTAGCTTTGCGCTTAACAACAAACAAACAGACGTATTCTAAATCTTTTGTCACTAGTAAATGTATAACGTCTATTTATACACAGTCTACTCTGTTAAAAGTTCGAAAATCCTGACCTCTGTATGGACTTGGGTCGATAAATATGAATAAGCATGGTAACTGCGGATTCCTATATTAATAACATCAACTGTAATAGTAAATTAATCTAAAAGACAGGGGTGGAATAACAGGGGGCACGTTTCAAATTATGAGTAAAAATACAAATTTTTGAATCATTTCCAATGTGAGACTTACACAAAGTTGGAGGTTGTCTACCGTTTAATATTGTTTCTGTCCGTAATATTCAAATAAAGTAGAACAGACAGTTAAAAAGTTCGAATCAATCTGTTGCTTAGCGCCACTTCTGTCAGCAACATTCAAATGATTAGTCATGCAAAATAATAATAAAAAAAAATCCTTCCGTAGTTGCTATAGCGACGAAATGATAAGGTTGAATGATGCTCCGAGTCCGATAACAAGGCTTGCGGGTTGAGGACTCATCTTTTGTTTGATCAGCATTGTGCTTCAAGGTCTTAGTTGTTGTCATAGCAACACAAAGAAGGATGATCCATTCTAAGCCCTTAAGAATGGGATAAAGTAGTGTTTAAGAGGGGGAAATCAGAGTAAGAACGTGCCAACATGCTCTGTACACGGTATATACAGCATAGAATCGCGCAGGTGTTCTCTCGGGGTGGGTAGGGGATGGAAGAGAAGACAAATCACTGACTTATTTAATATCCTGATGAGCTTTAACAGCGACGTTTTAGCTCAGAGGAACGGTTGATTAACAAGACGTGCAGATTATATTTTCTAGCTAACTTCAGTTAGATCTCATTTTCAGATGAACCTAGTAATCTACGTGACTGTGAAAACTTAGACCAGGATGGCTTATACCACAACCTAAAATACTTTAATTGTTTGAGGTTATTCGTGGCGAGTAAAGGTTTGTTTGTTTCCAATTATGTACAAAGTTACACGATGGGCTATCTGTGCTCTGCCTGCCACGGGTATCGAAACCCGGTTTCTAGCGTTGTAAGTCCGCAGACATGCCGCTGTGCTACTGGGGGGCGCGAGTAAAGGACTGCACATCTAAACCAAACAGACATTCTACCAACATATTAAGCCTACTTTATTTGTTTCACTCTTCCAAGTAGCACTAGTGAGCCGTAACTACTGAGAAACTAGTCTGTTGCAGCGGTAGTAGCCAATCAAAGAATAGATTAGGTTTTTAGTTCATCTTTTCTCCACTGAAATTCACGTTTTGGTGAAGAAATAAAATTAACAAATGAAATCCTGACTTATTACAAACTGTTTTGTGTTTGTATCTTGAAATGGGTTAGTTAGTAGCAATATAAAAATATCTTTTAAAAAATAATTATTATTGATACGGACGCCGACAGTTTATTCTCCCAGTTGAGAAAATAGCGAGAATATATAAATAATCACAATATTTATCATTTTAATAAAAATTATACGACTTCCCTACGAACCGTACGTTTTTGTCCGATGTTATGTTTTAACAACAATTAAAAGTGGATAGCTCTTTGGGAACCGTACGTTTTTGTACGAAGTTACATCTTAACAATAATTACATTACAGATAATTCTTGTCTTGGAGTCGTACGTTTTTGTACGATGTTACATAGAGGTTCCTAAGTCTTGAATACATTGATAAAATTGTTGGCCTGTACTTCCCAGATCGTCTGTATGATTGTATAAGGTGTATAATGAGTTCTGACGAACCCGAGTTTGTGAGTAGGTGTTTTATGTGCATGAATTCATTTGGTAATAACCGGTAGGTCCTGCCTTTAAAAAGGACTTCTTGTTTTGTAATATAACTTACGTGTGGGATATAAGGGCCGTCATTTTCATCCAATTTTCCCATTTTCGTTTCATTATATAATGAGGTCATCTTGTTATGAATATTTCACAAACTACGATAATAAGGATGTTATTATCTGGGGACAGCATTTATTGTAGATTACCCCATTGTTACAGTTACGCAGTCTTTAAAACCTCGGATGATCGTTCTTTCGAATCTTTTGTTGTAGATTTCCTTAGGGTTTGCGGCTGTGTTCGTCTTTATGTAATTATTGTCCAGATTGATCTTTACGGAATACGGACGGAATGATGTAATGTTTTCGGCGTTATAAATTAGATTGCAGTCACATGCACTTGAAGTTCGTTAGGCCTTGAATCGTACGAGTCACTCGTATACCTATTTAACCACTTGTCTTGTTTTCGTTTTAATTGTGTCTGCAGCAGGTATCAAACCCTGAATTTTGGCATCGTTGTAAGGGCTCGAGCTTGACGCTACGCCAACCGGGGGAGCGTGTTAAATATTAGTGAGCGTTCCTCGTTTTATGGTCTAACTTATCGGTTTTCTAAATCAGAAGGTATATCATATTATATAGCATTCCATACTGTCCGTTATAAGTACCAGTTTTACTGATCATATTATATAGCATTTTATAACGGACAGTATGGGTACCAGTTTTACTG
>NW_013670057.1:82986-90471 GCF_000517525.1 Limulus polyphemus | reverse complement strand
TTGCTGCAACAGCTGATTGCAGTATGAAGTGATTTTATACTCTGCTGTCAACATTCGATTGCAGTATAAAGTTACTTTATACTTTGCTGCAACAGTCGATTGCAGTATAAAGTAATTTTATACTCTGCTGTCAACAGTCGATTGCAGTATAAAGTTACTTTATACTTTGCTGCAACAGCTGATTGCACTATGAAGTGATTTTATACTCTGCTGTCAACTGTCGATTGCATTATAAAGTGATTTTATACTCTCCTGTCAACAGTCGATTGCAGTATAAAGTAATTTTATACTCTGCTGTCAACAGTCGATTGCAGTATAAAGTGACTTTATATTTTGCTGTCAACAGCTGATTGCACTAGGAAGTGATTTTATTCTCTGCTGTCAACTGTCGATTGCAGTATAAAGTGATTTTATACTCTCTTGTCTACAGTCGATTGTAGTATGAAGTGATTTTATACTCTGCTGTCAACAATCGATTGCACTATGAAGTGATTTTATACTCTGCTGTCAACTGTCGATTGCAGTATAAAGTGATTTTATACTCTCCTGTCTACAGTCGATTGCAATAGGAAGTGATTTTATACTCTGCTGTCAACAATCGATTGCAAGAAAACAGGACATAAATTCCAAAATTTTGGAACACATCATATTTTATTGCTCCTTCCCGGTGGTTGAACGGTAAGCTTGAAAGCTTATAACGCTAAAAACCAGGTTTCGATACTCGTGGCGGGCATAGCAGAGATAGCCCATTGTGTAGTTTTATTCTTAACTGTAAATAAATAAATTTTATTATTATTACTTTGACAACTGTACTTATAAACTAGGTTACTATGTAATGTAACACGAATACTAGTTCCATATTTGGAATTTTTTTTTTACATATTTTGCCAACTTCACTTAATCGTGAAGTATGTAGAACAATTCGAAAGCTCCGGCTGACCTCGGTCATTTGGAGAGTTCCTACTTTTCAGAGCCGATTCACCTACAGCATTATATATTTATCTTGCATATTGCTGATTTGTATACGTGCTACTGGAGACTTTACGTACCAGAGGTCCACACTTGAAATGAGGTAATCTTCCTCTGTGTATAAAACACAACGCTTCACTGACCACTATGTGTATGTATGCATGTATAGGCGACTAAATATTGCAAAGACTGAACGTTCTACACATGCCTCTAGCTTGTCCAATGTACTCTACAGCTGGCAATTCCAGAGTAAAATTTTAATTTTACATTATAAATTATATGAGAAGAACAAGATAGCTTCAATTTGCTACAATGTATGTTTATCGTTGTTTCTGTATCTCAAATATTCAGTTTATGGTAGATCTTAACATCCTACACTTAGGAAGGCCCGTCATGAATAGGCTCCTAGTTTATTTGTCATAAGTACCGTAGTACTTATAGTAGGAATGGACCAGATGTGCAATATGTGCAATACAAATTAAATCTTCAAACAGCATGTAAAAAAAAAACTTTATAAGCACTTTACACACACCGGAGTAGTAACCAAACCAACTGCAGAGCAACAAGCCACCAAAGCACTCGAAAAAGTCGGTAGAGTAAAAACAAAAATTTCACAAAACCACAAATTTGTCAATCTGACTGACTGACTGACTAACGTTGTTGGAAAGGAATAGCTCTCTCCTGTCTTCACCTTATGCAAATGTAAATCCACGTGATTAAATTACGCTACCTTAGTTAAAATAGTTTTTATTACCTTTATTTATAACAGTAACCTTTCTGCAACACTACTAATGAGCTAACAATATAATAGCACACTAGAAGCCATATTCTATGATTACGAGCATACTCTGTGAGTTGCCAAGTAGTAACCTGCCCTCATTTTATGTATGGGTGCACGATTGCTCATGTGCACGTGCTACATGATCAGCCTGCAGCTGTCAGATAGATAAAGAAAAACAAACGTGGACTATGTAGATTCTCTTGACTAAGATTCTAGCTATGATCTAACCTTTGAAAGTGAAGTTTTCAGTTCTTTACCTCTAACTCAAGGGTTCTGTGATGGATAAAACATTTCTATCATAGCATTCGGTGCCTAAGACGTGCGTCTCCTACGTGAGCACGAACGCCACCACTGCCGAAGTCTGACACGACTTTGCTCGAGCACTTTAGACTGAAAACAAGAACGATATGTTGTATAAATTACCTTTGCACTCTTTTCAAACTAAGTGTGACCTATTTCCATCTAAGGTTGTACTTGAAACAGTGTGGTTTTTAAAATATATGTTTCAATGAAACAAATGAGAGTAAAGGAGAAAATCTTATGTTAATAGCCTTGAAAAGTTTTTATCCCAACGAAGAGATCATCTCTGCAAGAACATAATAAGGTTAGAAACATTAATACCGAATATGCAAAACAAGCCTTAGCCGTTAATCCAGCCAAACAAAAGGCTGCCATCCTGACCAGATGGAAGAAAAACTGTAGCAAGTATATCAGTAAAAGCCAGGAAATTTCGAGAGTTAAGTCTAGGAATGCTACGAGAAGGACAGGCCTAAAGCCCAGTCACTCCCAAGACATAGTACCAAAAATATCTATGAGACAAGTGTAAAATGTTTTTAAATAAGAATATTAGCAAGTATTGTAATATTATTCTGCTCATTCCTACCTTGTTTCCTTACATTTTTATTTTTGACGTAATGCAGTCTCAAAGTGGGTGTGGCCCTCACTCCGCTCACTCCTACTTCGTGTTTTATTTTGAACTTTGATCCAATTATAGATTTGAATTGAGTTTTATCAGTAGCTAAAATTTCAAAAATCAGCAGATTTGATACTGTTACAACAGCGGAAGTCACGCGACGCTGGGAGCATGCACGCTGGAGTTTCTAGAAGGATCGCGACTTATCGGGGGAACCTCACGAATGTCCTAGCGTTTGCCAGACGCCCTCTTTTTTAGTATATAAGCCGGAGATAGATTGAAGAGAGATAATTGAGTCAAGCGAACACTAGGCACCATAGTTAAATATGTGAATCGCTGTGAATTATAGTGCATGTTTATAAAAGTAGTTAAGTTAAAGTGACTGTGGAAATTCTGTGAATTGCAAAGTTGTATCGAGAAAGAATGAACTAGTTTTAATTAAGAAAGGACTTGTATCGTTGAAGTTTCTCAGATAGAATTTTTATGGGAAATTAACAAACAAGCAGATACGTAACAATACTATTCTTTTGGCCCACCTCTTACCAGTCAGATATCTATAATGTTTCCCATAAGCAAAGTATGATTATTGGAGCTTCCTGTCTAACTTCTGGCATCAAACACCACCCTTATGATATCATACATTTCGTTAGAGTCACGTAATTTGAATACATATATGTATCTGTACTTGGTTGCTGAAACAAAGTTTACGACATAAAAATTTAGCTATATACGCTTTCCATTTTGTTTGAACAATTACCAAGTTACATAAAGCACACAAAGTAGGAATAGAAGGAACTTTGAGGTTGTACGATGTTATTCCGCCCATTCCTACTTTATTTCCTTACTTTTTGGTGCTCCCATTCATACTTCCTAATTTTTTTATTTGAACAGTTTTTTACCCTTGTTTAGTTGTAAATCTAAGTTCCAGAAACTGTATAACGTCTAATAAGAAAAGTAGTTTGAACACAGCAAAATGATCCTCACTGGAATTAAAATTTTTTTCTTTCGCTAGCTCATTTAGCAATTTACTTTTACCGTGATCTTAAACCAACAATCATATCAGCGTATTTAAATTCAAACAGAGTAGAATGGCGGAATCATTTAACCAAAAAAAAAAAACAAGACTTAACTTTTCGCCTCTGAGTATGATCAGTAGATATCTCTAATAGTTATTAAAACTTTAAAGGTAACGTTTTTATAAAGCATTTGAAATATAATTAGTTACATTGCATACAAACACAGATAAACGGCATACCTTCTAGGAACAAACAACTAACACCTAAGAATGTATAATTTTTTTATTACATTTTATTATTCTAAAGACAGTTCTGTCCTTTTATTTTTGTCATGTTATTTCATGTATTGTCTGGTACTACTTGTACAATGTACACAATGTGTTTCAGCTGTGTGTTGCGATTGGCATAGTGCCAAAGTGAACCTCGGAAGTATTACAGTAAAAGAAAATGATGTGGCTAGAATGTGTTCTATCTTGAAACCTCTGCAATCAAACACTAAAAGTTGTTCCTTGAATATGGAACGTTCACCACGTGTTCTCATACTGCTAAAAAAAATTAAAAAACGTGGTAACTTTTTTTTTTTCGAGAAGAATCACAGAATCACTATTTTCGCGTTCCTTGTGTCCAAAATTATACTCTTAAGGTTTTAAATGGGAATTCTTACTAAACCATATTCAAAAAAACCTAATTTCAGGTTTGAGATTTGCTGGTATTTATTTTTGTTTAAATGAAGATACTTATAACTTCATCTTTATCAAACTAATTACGTAAGTACTCTGATGAATTATATGTATGAATTTCGTTTCAGTTAATCGTAATTCTTTTATTTTTATTTGAATTTGTTCAAATCATCAACTTTTCGTTTCGATCAAAGTATTCGGAAGGATTTCAGCGCCATTTTATGCAAACTGTATAAGGATATACTTGATTCATTCTGAATAGGAAGGTAAGACCTGGCATGACCTGGTGGTTAGGGCATTTGACTCTCAATCTGCGAGTCGCTGGTTCGAATCCCGTCACCGAACATCCTTTGAGCCATGGGAGCATTATAACGTTACCGTCAATCCCCAAGAGCTAGCTGCCTTCCCTGTAGTCTATCACTTCAAATTTAGAAACGACTAAATTTGCGCAAAATTCAGTATACAAATAATACAAACAAATTGAAAGGTAAAACTGATATATGTATAAGCATTAGTTAACTATAACAACATAGTCTATAGATTCACTTGAAGTTTCATGTTTATCAGTCTGCTGCATCTTACGGTTCATTGCTATTTGTACCATCTCTACAGCGTCCTTTTTCAAAGCTGTCTTTCATAGTTTTATTCCAAGCTTCACTTACTCTCGTCGCAAAAGCAAGCTTTTTTGTCTTTCATAGTTTTATTCCAAGCTTCACTTACTCTCGTCGCAAATGCTTTTTTGTCTCTCATAGTTTCTTCCAAGCTTCACTTATTCTCGTCGCAAAAGCTTTTTTTTTACTTCATTGCTTCTGTGTATCTTCCGTTCAATTTTTCTAATTCGCCCATTTGTCAAATACTTTTGAAGCACCCACGTGACTACTCTTCTTCCTCCACATTATTCACTCTGATCTACTCGAATCGAATTCAAACAATGTCAGGAAACTTCATCTCAACCTTTTAGTTTTAATATGGATCACGTTTTCTGAACATCGTACCTGGTACCAAAGCTAACTTGCACTGACAAATTAACCCTAGAATTACCAGTGAATTTCTAAATTAGTTATAAGCCAAGCTGCTTGTGAGTACATGACATATTAATTAATTAAGTCCCTAATAACATACGAGTCACACTAACAAATGTAAACAAAACATGCTGTCAATATTACAAATAATCACGATAATTTCTGCCGAGGATTTCTCTATATATTTTATCTTGAGCATGCGTGATTTTACACTGTTGGTTGTAACATGCAAAATGCATTAAATTTTTCAATATATATAGATTCCACCGGAAGTGAACGCAGTGGCGTAGGAAGCGGAGAGGGGAAGACCCCACTTTTCAATCTGTCCCACTAAAAATGCATCAATATTAGGAAAACTACGCTCAGGAAAAGCAGAAGAATGTATAAGATTTAATCCAGACCCAAGAACTTTCAGATTCCTAAGGCGAGCCCTGGACCCATCCAATTTCAATTTGCCTCCTTTGAGAATTAAAACTTCCATGCTTCCAAAGAAGGTTTTAGAGTTTTTGTTTTTTTCACAAAAGTATTTTCTAGTTCTTCTTAACATTCCTTTTTAACTTCGTGTCTCAAGCCTCTCACAATCAATTCTCGCTTTTTATCTACCAGCTCTTCACCTTGCCGGTTCTAATCATCCAAGTTCTACCTTCCCAAGGTGATTGGTCATGTTGTTGTTTTCTTAGTTAGCAGCTATACAATGGGCTATCTGTGCTCTGCCCACCACGGGTATCGAAACCCGGTTTCTAGCGTTGTAAGTCCGCAGACATGCCGCTGTGCCACTGGGAGGCGAGACTTTTTTTAAATGTATGCAATCAGCTACTGCAAATCATTCAAGAAACAATCAAAACATATTTTTAGTTTTTCTAAATATACATATGCTATCAGAGCCCTCTCAACAAAATGTTACAAATATCCTAAGCATGGTTTTTATAACCACGTTACTAATTAAGCACAGTTCTTAGCTGGACAATGTATTTGTGGTATAAATACAGAATTATAAGAAATACAGTACTTATATTGCCCCATATCAAATTATAAGTGCTGGAGCCGCATTTAAATAATTCACTAATGCTTGAAAATCAATAAATTAGCCAAAAAAATAAACAAATCTGAGCAATTACAAAGGTGACGTATTATTACTGCAGAAATCATACAATAATCATGAAAGGTTAAAAATGAAGCTTTAACTGCTTAATCATCAGACGTCTTCAAAACATTACGATATCACTGCGACATTCACGTAAAAAAAAAGAAAATAAAACTTTGGAAGACAAAGAAAGTGTAATTATTTTGATCTTCAAGGCCAGATTAAACAGCCATAGTACAATTTAATGTTCCTAACATGTATTTAGCTGCAGCATTTGTTGGCGTGCGTCACGATATTGTTCTATTAGTTGATCGATCAACGCATCTGGTTGCTTTCTTTCAACGCTCGAGTACTCCCCTTGATTCATTTCGAAACCTCATCCCCAGTAATAGCCACCTTGTGAAACGTTAAATAACTCAAACATATCTAAAAGTACTTAACTTCCAGGTTTTTGTATAGACAGTTTTTAGTTTGGTTTTGGTTGTTGTTAAGTGTAAAGTTTCAAAATGGACCACATGTGCTCCCCTTCCCCGCAACAGAAAGTATCTAAACCCGAATTCACTGGTACACATCCTTGTAGCTATGAATTAGTTTCTACTTTTCCTTATAGAAAAATTGGTTTTTGTAAAAGCAAAAACCAATAAAAAAAAAAACACCAACTTATAAGTAGTAAGTGAAATGTGGTAAAAAGTTCGACAGTTGTTAAAAGTCTAATTGATACTCAGTTTACTCGACACCGACCGATATAATTCATACTTATTGGTAAACATATTTACACATGAGGCTAATACTATCATTTACAAGAGATAAATTCAGCACAATGACGTAACAATTATGAAAAAAATCTAGGAAATAAAACCAAGATATCAAGAGTGAAAGTCAAAACTAGAGCTGTCACTCAAAACGTAATTCGGGTTCGAATCTCCGTCACACCAAACATGCTCGCCCTTTCAGCCGTGGGGGCGTTATAATGTCACAGTCAATCCCACTATTCGTTGGTGAAAGAGTAGCCCGAGAGTT
>NW_013670057.1:73651-82393 GCF_000517525.1 Limulus polyphemus | reverse complement strand
CTGCTAAATTAGGGACGGCTCGCGCAGATAGCCCTCGTGTAGCTTTGCGCGAAATTCAAAACAAACAAACAAAACAAAACGTAATTCAAAATTGTAATGTTTATCAAAACAAATCCAAATAATTAAATTCAACAAGGAAACTAAAAACGATACCATTTGTGAAGAAGGTAGAAAAGATATGATTTCTAGAGGAAAACGTCTGTAGTAATAGCTCCTAAAAGCGTTGGGGAGATCTCCGTATCACATAATTCGAAAAACGCTGATGAACAAGACAATTGACACGGAAGATCAAACAGGGGTTAGATAATGACCCATTCACCTTCCTCTTGAGGGTTTTATAATTCTTACATTTTGTAACAAGGGTCTGAAGTAAGGATTCGATCAAAGGGTCATATAAGTAGATAAACATTTCACCAACGGGATTCATTTCTTTAGTATTATATAAAATAAGAGCAATATACATATCAATTTTTTTTATTCGATCAAACAAAACATTCTTCAGTGACAACTAAGATGATATAAGATAGAGTTTAAAAATTACCATGTACAAACATTATTTTGTAACGTGAACGGAAAATTGGCCCTCTAGGAAACTGATACGTTGGTACGTGCTTCATGTTTAAAATGTATACCGGATGTTTTATCCAGTCTGTTGATATATTTTTATTAAGATTCATCTCAAGTAGCATAATGCGAATTGTATATAAAGAATTTAAATCAACGTAAAATTGAGATACCAAAAACATCAATGATAAAAAAGTATTTTCTTATCGACTTTCAAAGTAGGCTTAATATATCAATTTTGTGTTGCCGTAGATATACAGATACATATTTTCTGGATAACCGAAATAGTAAAATGAACTGAAAACACCACTGGCTTATCAAGTGCACGTGAAAGGATTTGTTCTTATTAGTTAAAAATAAAAAAATTAAGTCGAACGGTTGAAAGAAAAGCGTCTTTAAGTCACTGGTTTTAGTTATTTTGAAATATTGATTCCTTTTGTGTATTTTAGATTTTCCAAACTATTATTTTCAGTGCATGAAGTCAGTGATAGTGAAGAGATATCTGTAAATATTGACTTCACTGTTCATTAGATGATTTAATAGTTAAAACAACAGCAATCATATTAACTCAAACGTTCGAAACAAAAAGGCATTGAGTTACTGGTTGAAGTTATTTTAAAATATGGGTTCATTTTGTGTGCCATACATTTTCCAAACTATTGTTTTCAAAGTCAGTGATAACGCAGAGGTTTGAAAATATTGACTCGAGCGTTCATCACATCAACAGTATGTAAAGTATCAGAAGATCCTATAAGTAGTTAACAATGCACCAAAAGGATGAATTTCTTTAGTACATAAAGTAAGAACCAAAAAATTGCGATTATACATGTCTTAGATGGTGTTCAGTTGAACACAGACTTTTCGTGCTTTTCCTACGTAAATTCGGTTAGGTGGTTGGGAATATTTGAGAGTTAATCTGTTATAAATTCTCTGTAGCCCACACCATATGTACATTCAGGTTCCTCGTCCTTAATGTACTTTTATACCTGACTCACTCATTGATTGGAAGTCTCCACAACGAAAAGAGTCTGTTTGCATGTTTTTCTATCATTAGTCTTGAAACGCACGTGACTGGAAGAAATCCATCAAAAAGTATCCGTAACTAGCACGTGGCAGTTTTCCTACAATAGACTTCGGTTAACCGACCAAACGGATCAAGTCCTACTTAAATTATAATTATAAAACAAACGGTACCATGTTTTAATTCAAATCCAAAATACTTTCTTCAGGAAGAGACATTTCTCCAACTTCCCATGCATTAATGGGCTTTCTGTCTCGTAACTGACATGAGAGTTATAACTGAATAAACAGGGAAAAACTGTACGAAAGAAAGGTTAAAAACTTGTAAAATGTTATTCTAATTATTTACAGATTGTTACTGTGTTAGGAATGTCTTAAATTTGAGTTGATTAAATTTACTTTTTTAAACAGTTCAGTTTGTCTTTGAAAATTAATGTTTTATCTCTCACTCCTTCTCCTGGTGTCTCAGCGGTAAGCTCGAGAGCATATATCGCTAATATTCGAGGATCGATCCATTCAGAGGACGCAACGCAAGTAGTTCATTGTATATCATTGCGCTTACAAATAAATTAACATATATTAGGAGTGAATCTTAACATTCTTACGAGACACCTGTGCCTACAGCTAATATAAACAAATTAGTCTTTTAGGAAGGAACAATAAAATTATATACACAATTTTTTTATAAAACATCTGAAGATATTGTGTGAGAAACAGGAGAAAATACTTCTCTGCAAGTCGAGGAAGCAGATAAATAGACCGAAATATTAACAATATCGTAACAAACACATAGCAAGATACTTGAGACACTATATTTTATTAGCTGGATAATAACTTTTTTCCCCTTACATTTTTAAATTTAAATAGCTACTACAGCAACGTGTATAATTAATGGATCAACATACATATTCATATTGCAATACATCCATCTTAAATATTATATATATTGTCATATTACAATATCTAATATGTGTTCTGACAATCAACATTTTGAGGGTTTATTCCCATTTAGTCTACTATAATAAAATCCTATACCAACATATATGTTTTATATTTTTTGCTGTAAACTTCGTATGGCACTTTATTGTAAATGAAAAAACTTTAAATCAGTATTATAATTTCATCAGAACAATCTGGATTATTCTATGTGATATATTTTTAGTGTATGTACATAAAAAATTTCGATGTTTGAATGTTGTAAGTCTATTGCATCGTATTGTATACAGTATAAATACAAAAATGTTTTGTTTCTAAAACAGTGCCAAAGTTACTTTTACATCTAAACCTTATTTTCTATTCTAGGTTTATTTCCATTTAGTCTATTGCCGATGGAAGTAGACGAACTGGGATGTTACCATTTTGAACGTATTATAACGATACAATATTTTAGGTGTCAGGTGCAAATACAATGTTTCAAGTGTGTTTGTAAGTTGTACAATCAGACGAAGAGCGCTATCTCGAAACGTTATCTTTCTTTAAATGAAAATATAAAAAACAAACTCTTTCGATTGTTTAACCCGTTATTTATTCTGGTGTGGTGTAACAATATAAAGTTTCAAATGTGTTTGTAAGTTGTACAATCTGACGAAGAGCGCTATCTCGAAACGTTATCTTTCTTTAAACTGAAAATATAAAAACAAACTCTTTCGATTGTTTAACCCGTTATTTAATTCTGGTGTGGTGTAACAATATAAAGTTTCAAATGTATTTGTAAGTTGTACAATCAGACGAAGAGCGCTATCTCGAAACGTTATCTTTCTTTAAATGAAAATATAAAAAACAAACTCTTTCGATTGTTTAACCCGTTATTTAATTCTGGTGTGGTGTAACAATATAAAGTTTCAAGTGTATTTAGTGTTAATGGGTGTGTAATGTATACTTTAGAAGAATTAAATAGTTAAATGTTTTGTAACTGTTGTTTTCATTGAATTATTGAAAAACTATTATATTGTCAAATATGGTGATGCTAATAACATAATAAATTATCAGAAAAGTGTTTAGAAGCTAAACTTGATCAATTGTTATATCTTTTATCTATTTTTACCTACCTAACATCCACATTATTTTCATATTTATACCAGTGAGAATGATACAAGAATACAGTGTATCAGGCGTATTGTTGATGAAACAAAATCCTATTTTCACACACACACACACACAATCTAAATAAATAAAATAAGAGCAAAAGTAGAAGGTTTAGTTTTCATCTTCAAATATGGAGAAAATTAAATGTTGAATAAAATTTGAGATCAGATTGTTAGGTTTTAAAATGTTCGCCCACAGTTACACAAGGGCTAACTGTAGCATAATAACTCTCCATAATTTTAAACTGGCAGACTAGAATTAAGGCATCTGGCCGACAGCACATACCGCCAACTGTTTGGCTACTCTTGTATGATTAAATAGTTGGGTTTCACCGTCATTCTTATAACACACCTACGGCTACAAAGTACAGAGTGCGTTTTTGCGGCAATAGGACGCGAACCATAAACCCTCATATTCACAGAGCGGGCACACAAACCATTGTTAGTGCTGTGAATGCGTGATAAGAGGGCATATCAAGTCCCACTATTCGATTAGAGAAGCCCAAGAGATGGTGGTGGGCGCTACGCTATGAAGTAAGTATCTCCTATAGCTGATCAGTTCAATAAGGACGGCTAGTGCATATAGCCTTTTATAGACTTGTGCAAGTATCCGAAATATACAATCAAATATATATGTATACACATTTCTTTTTGGTGCTAGAGCAACATACTAGTCAGGTTCTCAAAAAATTAAATTATTCCCTCTTTCAGATTTCTGAAAATGTTTGATGAAGTCAGGTATTGTTGTATTAGTTTTTATTCACAGATCCGAAACGACGTTTTATATAGTTAATTGCTTTGACTGAACAAGAAAACAGTGCTTTAGAATAGAAATTATGCTGTTAAGATACAAATTAACTTTGGCTGAACAAGAAAACAGTGCTTTAGAATAGAAATTATGCTGTTAAGATACAAATTAACTTTGGCTGAACAAGAAAACAGTGCTTTAGAATAGAAATTATGCTGTTAAGATACAAATTAACTTTGACTGAACAAGAAAACAGTGCTTTAGAATATAAATTATGCTGTTAAGATACAAATTAACTTTGGCTGAACAAGAAAACAGTGCTTTAGAATAGAAATTATGCTGTTAAGATACAAATTAACTTTGGCTGAACAAGAAAACAGTACTTTAGAATAGAAATTATGCTGTTAAGATACAAATTAACTTTGGCTGAACAAAAAAACAGTGCTTTAGAATAGAAATTATGCTGTTAAGATACAAATTAATTATCTCAACCTCAAAACAACGTTTCACTAACCGACTTGAGGAGAAAAGAAACAAAAAACAACATTTAACTGTGTTATTGCCGTCTGTTTGCTCTTAAATAAACATCACCACAGATCTAAACACCAGAACGAAATGGTCTGGCATGGCCTACAAAAACATTTACCTGTGTTAATGTCAGTTTATTTAGAGGCAGACAGAATTACCACAGATCCAAACACTAAAATGAAATAGCCTGGCATGGCCTGGTGGTTAGGGCGCTCTACTCGTAACTTGCAGGCTGCGGGTTCAAATTCCTTCACCGAATATGTTCGCCCTTTCAGCCGTAGAGGCTTTATAATGTGACGGTCAATCCAACCATTCGTTGACAAAAGAGTAGCCCAAAATAACTGTTTTCACCCAAACTCATTTATGCTTCCAATGAAGTGGTTCTGAGTTTGATGCGCAAAACTCATTACATTGATCATTTTTTGTGGTCACTGAAACAAACGATAAATTTCGGTAACACAAGTATCTGGAGGCACTGTTTATATGTGGTCAACATTGAACTTAATCAGCGGTTTAGAAGTTGATTACATACCAACTTTGAGTGAGTTTAATATGATTATAAAAAAATAATAATAATAACACTAGTTGTTTTGCACTATAATAACTGTGCGTTGTTTCTTCTCTCAATCTGTAATCATTACCAAAGAATAAGCTGTTGAAGAATAACGAGTGCTCTTCGTCATGGTCAACTATGACAACTTATGCTGCACAAGTTCAATGACAGTGATCACATCAAGAATGATTTTGAGGTCATTTCTACTGTGGCACTAGCATCAAAGTGCTCCTTGTGGCGCAGGGCAAAAACATCAAAATAGTACTCCTTTTTGACGTGACATGCTAGCATAAAAATAATTCTTCTTTTGCAGTAAGACACCAGCATTTATGTCTGTCGTATCCCAGTCTGGAATTGTGCGTAAAGTCTCGTGGGCACTGGATATGGCAGATGTAGTATGGTTGATATATTATTACATATTCTCCGTTGCTCTCACTCATAATAAAATTAGAAATAAACAGTGTTTGAACGTGAAACTATTTCTAGGATGAACTCAGTATTTAAAGGGGATTGCATAAAAGTACTATTGTTCGGAAGCAATGTTTAGTGGCCAGATAAAAGAAAACTTTTTTTTTGTCATTTTAATAAATATGTTACGTTGTATTATGTTTCTCTGATGGAGGTTACATTTTACAGAGTGTGTTAATGCATTAACAAGCAAGCTGTACCTGAAAGTGCAAACTGTAACGGTTTCATTCCATTGTTCTGCAGTGCATTTGAGTGTAAAATGTTCACGCGAAAAACTGTAAACATGCGTAACAAAACTTTTTCTACTTATGTCTACTTTGTCATTTTTACTTGTGTGAAAGTCTCACATATTACTAGGCATGATTACAGAATTTTTTTATTGTTTGTTTCAAATTTAAACTACTGGCTTTGAAAGCTGTTCATCACGTCTAAAACATGTTCAACACAGAACGAATAACAATATCAAACAATGATATTTCCTCTGGATTAACCCCACGCCTGTCTTAGAGACAATATGATGTGTAACTGCAACATCTTAAACCGAGTTCACTACATGTAGTTCATGATATTTGTAAACGTCTAGGTACACACACTACAGTGTTATAACTAGTTAACAAACGAATTTCAACACCATAACTGGGATAACAAGTATGATATTTTCAGTAATACTCAAAACGAAATAAAACTTGACAAGTCTTCCTCACACTTAAAGTAAACAAGTACGTTTCCAAAACCAGATTTAAAAAAAAAACAGAAATGATTTGTATTGCGACCTTGCGAAGTGCCAAGAAACCCAGTTCGACTGATCAAGAAATAAAAATGAAATGAGAAAAGTATTTCAGAAATGAAAATAGTTTATTTTCTCAAACACATAAGATATAAAAATGGTACGTGAATTCTAGGGACACTTTTACTGTGTTTCGAAGTTGGCTATTCTGTAATGTCTGGACAGTATCAAAAGAAATCCGACCACAACTTATAATTCTAATCCCATTAGGGCTTTCCAAAATGTCACCTCTCCTACGTCATCACATAAGCCCATTAACAAAAAAAGAGAAAGCATAGTTTCTGACTTCCTTATCTCCATACACATAACCAATATACTAAAAAGTCATTAAGTTTTATCTTGAAGGTTTATTCAGCGACTCGGCCAGGTCTACAAAATAAAATAAAAAACTCTTGGGCGTAACTTACAAATATGTTTGACAACACTCTACGAACAGATTGGCGCAGTTCAAGGTTGGGCACGTCCTGTTCATCCAGAACTTGTAATTAAGCATTGAAACGTGTATTAAGCTTTTCACAATTTGTATTAATACAGATACACTCAAACAACATATTATAAAGTGGTTTAATTTATGACATGTTCATGTCAGGCAAAGGCATTTCTTTAGGCTTAAGGTTAATGATTCAATGTCGTATATTGGGAAAGAATTTCTGTAACTTTTAACAGTATGCATTAATTTTAGTTTGTTAAACTCATCTTACAAAGGAAGACAAGCCGCTCTTTTTACAACATATTATGTGTAAGCTTTATAAGAACGAATATGTCTCGTTTTATCATCACCGATTTCCACAAAAGGCTTTTAATGACATTAGTGAGGAGTGGTTCATGCAGAGCTTTAATATTAATTCAGCCTAGTGAAATGTTCGTATAAATAAAAGAAAAGAAACGACACTTGTGTTTGTCACGTGATCTGAAAGTTAGATAACATTCATTCTTTTTATATATCAATTTCCAGATGGAATACATAATGCATTACTTCTAGATGCATGATAAAACGATTGCGGAGATTCCAATAACCTCATTCATCCATTAGTTGATGAACCACATGCCAAAGCTATCATCAAGGGACATTTTCACTCCACAGGGGAGCCTACGGATGCGACAACGGTTTCTTAGACAAGATTACTCTAACAGAAAACGCTATTCATATCAAGTTATAACAAATGACGGTAATTTACCTCATAAGTACTTCTGTAGACATTTCCACGGCTATATCTAGTTTCCTTCTCAGTTGACTAACCTTTCTAAAAACCAAAACCTCCTCAGGGTCTCGAAGCAATACTTGATGCATGAAATAATATTCTTCTTTAGAAGAGCAATGTATTGTATAACAAGAAAAAAATTCAGCAAACAGGGGAAACATTGCTACTCAGTAAAATATCTTACACATTGCACCATTATTTAATGCTGATGCAGTATCAATAAAACATTCAAAACTCGTATTCTTCTATATGTTTGTTGCACGTGTCCAAAGCGCCAAAAACAGTGCAGCTACATTTACAACCGAAACACCAGAGTAAACTATACAGTCTTGTGTCTTATTCAACCAACATTACAGCAACTGATACTTTTAGTGGACGCAGCACTAGAAACATCTTTCTTGGGTCTACGTTAATTAAGCCAGGAAACTAGAAACAGCAAAATTAAACCATTTATAATGACCCATTAAATTCTACTAAGCTTAACCTTTTTTCTTTAATTATCTCAAATTATGTGCTGTATTACTGAATTTCTTTTAAGACAAAAAAAAAAACGAAAAAATTGGTTTGTTTCGAATTTCGCGCAATGATACACGAGGGTTATCTGCGCTAGCCGTCCTTACTTTAGCAGTGGAAGACTAGAGGGGAGGTAGTTAGTCATCACCATTCACCGCCAACTCTTGGGCTACTCTTTTATCAGCGAATAGTAGGATTGACGGTCACATTATAATGCCCCCAACGACTGAAAGGACAAGTATATTTGGGGGATGGTTTGTTTGTTTGTTTGTTTG
>NW_013670057.1:60373-72719 GCF_000517525.1 Limulus polyphemus | reverse complement strand
CTTTATAACGCCCCCACGGCTGAAAGGGCGAGCATGTTTGGTGTGACGGGGAATCGAACCGGCGAACCCCCAGATTGCGTGTCGAGCGCCCTAACCACCTGGCCATGCCGGGTCAAAACGAAAAATTAAACAAATTACACAATAACTGCGAAGAAAATAGATCTTTTTGTTAAAACGAAAAAAAAAAAGTTCTGGAAGGATGTAAAAGTAACTTTAGACTAAACCAACTACGGTTGATGTTTGTTTATTTGTTGTTGTTTTTTCAAAAATCGAACTTTTATTAAGTTATATATCTTTCTTCTCTCCCATTATCGAAAATTTTCCCCTACCCTAAATAAAACGTTACGGTGTTCAATTTAAGATAAACTAGCAGGTGAGTTCAAATTGCCACGTGTTGTTTTATCTTAAACGTACTCCTTCCCTTCTACCAAAATGAAATAATGTTACTACTTAATATAACAGTCCCGCGGTTGTACGATATTTGATTTATTGCAACCACTTTACAGGATGTATGTTGTACGATATTTGATTTATTGCAACCACTTTACAGGATGTATGTTGTACGATATTTGATTTATTGCAACCACTTTACAGGATGTATGTTGTACGATATTTGATTTATTGCAACCACTTTACATGATGTATGTTGTACGATATTTGTTTTATGCAACCACTTCACAGAATGTATGTTGTACGATATTTGATTTATTGCAACCACTTGACAGGATGTATGTTGTTTTATCGCATCCAACTTGCAGGACGTGTTATTTAACTGCATCCAGTTTTCAAGATATCTGTTATTTAAACAAATATCAATTGGCACGAAACAATATTCCATTTCGCTAAATTACGTCTCTTGGACTAGAGGGCATCCGGTACAGCTAATATGGTCCATAAATCTAGATTTAATCCATCCAGTTTTTGAACTGACGACAGCTGCACTCACCGTTTAATGAATCATTACACATCAACATTACTCCTGCACACAGTTCCGCGGTTCAATTGTCCGCATTGCAGAGTTACAGCATCAAAGTTAGATAAATAACTTGCTGAAGAGATACGTTATTTTCGTGGCCTTACTCAACAAAACGTGTGTGTTGCAGAATAACAAGCATATTATTATTGACAGAACTATGAATCTTGTACTCAAACGTTACACCGTTCTACAAGCTACCTATCAGATTGGTTCTTGAACTTCGAAGCATGTTTACTGCTCAGAGATTAAGAACGATAATTTTTTATTACCAGTGCATTGTGATTTATCTGTTACACTTTATTTCTTATATTGATTTATGTGATTGTTCATGAAATGTGAGCGGACGTCACTGTCTAGATACGAAAAAAAAAAATACTGCTCACTCAGTTTGACATTACATAAAGATCAGGACGATAAGCTGGATTTTGTTTCACAGAAATTCTATTTTTAAAGCTAATTTCTGATTGGCTTATAACGATAAGCTGGATTTCGTTTCACAGAAATTCTATTTTTAAAGCTAGTTGCTGATTGGCTTATAGAGTTTTTCTTCTGAAGAACTTCATTGGAAAATATATCAACGTGAAAAGGCTTCACTGGGTGGAGAAACAAATTTCTCTGGTTGTATTTAAACACGACATGACGTGTTGTATTCTAACTACTTGAGTTTACAACCGAACAGTCTTCGTTGTTTGATTTCAGTTTTATCACATGTCGTGCAGATGTTTTACTGTTGGGTCATGACCAAAATAACCACAAGACTAAACTCTCGTCCCTTTGATGTCGCGTTGTTTATTTAGACAGGACAATGTTGATGGTGTAGTATATCTGCCTTGTCGTTACTTGCGCATCAATTGCTATGCCTAAGCAGGAAGAATTTGCGAGCTTTTCTCGTGAAAACGTAAAGAGGGTCAACAAAACTATCCCCGTGATTTCGTTTTTGAACAAAGCTTGAAAACAAAGAACGTGTTGATAGGATACTCTAATGTTCACAGATGTCTTTAATTAAACAGTGCTTACTGTTATTTTATCGATGCTGTGAAAGCCAAATGTTTTGTACATGTCGATTGTAATCTGGCGATATTCATCAGTGCCGTAAGGCAGTGAAAGGAACACACATAACAATCTGCCTTTCCACAAAAACAGGCCTGTTATGGCCTGATGGTTAGGGCGCCCGACTTGCAATATTCGGGTAGCGAGATCGAAATCTGTCACTGAACGTGTTCGTCCATTCAGTCGTGAGGAAGTTATAATATTATGAACAATCCCACTATTCATTGGTAGAGAGCATCGCAAGAATTATAACGGCTACTGCAGATACCCCAGTGCAAAATTTGCCAATAAAAACGAAAATCTAGAAAGGAGTTTATAATAATATTGACAATAGCAACTTCATTTGATAAGAATCCTTTGCTTTTGTTATTACAGAGTTTTAACTTATACGGACATTCACTTTTATGAAAAAGTTTGCTTACAATTTTTTTTTCAAAACAGAATCATTATTATTATATGGAATTACAATAATTATGTATGTCATGGTGGGCCTACCGTAGCCTAGTGATTCGCTTGCCAGGTTGCTTATCGGAAGATCCGAGGCTCGAGCCGCGTAATAACACTGAACACGCTTCCCACTTTTAACTGTGATAATAAATCCCTCTGTTCGGATTAGTGGCAAAGTGACAGGTCCTACTGAGTGGCTTCCTTCCTTCTGGTCAACAGTTCTAAATTAAAGGTGGCTGGCTACTGAGTGGCTTCCTTCCTTTTGGTCAACAGTTCTAAATTAAAGATGGCTATGTATGAACATTTAGAGCCTCGTAACTAGTCGTTTAACTCGTATATCGCATAAGGTTCCGTTCAGGTTGAAAATATTAATACAGTAGACTGTATTTGATACAATAACAAGATCAAAAGAATAGTCAAAACTGCTGAAAGTTAAATAAATAATACTATAGATATTCCAAACACCTAGATAACCCATATCTTTGATATTGATATATCCGAATAGTAACAAAAACAGAAAAAGAATAATCCAGTTCATTCCACAATACTGAAACGATTCGTTTTGTTTCTATAAGAATTACTCTTTTCAGTAATGCCCACAGATGGAGTCTAAAAGTGGCAATACCTGATAAACATAAAAAAAGAAATTAGGAAATAAAATGTAAATAGCTAACCGTTACTTTTATCATATTTTCCTTCATTACATCACAGATATAAATAAACAGGATTGTAGTCGTTTTGGAGGGTAGTGTTTTTAAAAGTGGAATTCATACTATGATATCATAATATAATATAGATATATTTTAGCCTAAATATCTTATTTTTAATCTATAGGCTATTTAGACGTATTCCGATTATTCAAAAAATATTTTGCTCATAATCAAACTTTACGTGGGAACACATCGAGATTCGGGTGTAAAACTCCCAGCAGGCTCCAAGTGGTGGGTTTGTTTGGTTTCGAATATTTGCGCAAAGCTAAACAAAGGTCGTCCTTAATTTTAAACTCATGTACTTTAAGCAAAGAAGCTAGTCAATAGTACCTACCGCCAACTCTTGGGATACTATAATCAAATAATGGGATTTTACTGTCACTCTTATAACGTACCTACCGCTAAAAAGTGCCGAGAGTGATTTTTTTGTTTTTTCATCAACAGGACAATAACAAATAGGCCACGCCCGGCCCAGGGGAATAGATACCCGTGGTTCTTGTGTCAAAATATTCTTCTGATTAGAATATTTTACGTATCTAACACAATGTAACCGTGCACCAATTAGCCACTCAATATGCAAACTAATCAGAAATGGAAGAAAAAATTTAAACGTCATAATAAATTATTTGTGGTTAATTTTCATGTTTTTTTGATAGGTGGCTCTCTTTTTTCCCATTCAGTGAAAAACCTAGAAGTTATTCCTATGTTTATACTTTTTCGGATAATTTATTTTCAGCTTGATGTAGTTTAGATACTCCTTTTTAATTCTGTTATTTCTATGTTTCCTTGTAATATTTAAATGGTTTTGAATTAAAACTATGTTCATGTCCTAATGGTTAAGGCACTCGACTCACAATATGAGAACCGCAAGTTCGAATCCCCGTCCGTGAACATGCTCGCCCTTTCAGCCGTTGGGGGCGTTATAAAGTGACGGTCAATCCCACTATTCGTTGGTAAAAGAGTTGGTGGTGGGTGATGTTGACTAGCTGCCTTCCATCTAGTCTATCACTGCTAAATCAGGGACGGCTGGAGCAGATAACCGTCGTGTAGCTTTGCGCCAAATTCAAACCAAACCAAAGACTATTTTAGTGGGTGTTTTTCTCTTGTTTGAAATTTTAACTCAGAATTTGAAGTTTCTTGCTTGCTAGTTAATTTTAGTAATACCAAAATGTTTTCCGTCATAGTTTACTTTGAAATTCTGCGTATTATATGCTAAAAATGGATACTACGAAATACCCTTTATTTATATATATATACATACATACACACACATACCTTACAGTGTTTTATTATTATTGTCATTATCAGGGCCATTGGACACGTGATTGGCTGAATCATAAGAATGATGTTTTATTTTAGTTGTTTTTTTCGAATAATAACATCTATTATGTAACTTGAAGAGCGCACAACTTTCAATAGAATGTCAGTTAATTTCGTGTCTTTCCGGTGGTCGCTTCTATACGGCTGGAGACTGACTTACTTATCAATGAACCTTGGGTGCAGGAAAAGCAAATACATAAGTTGGTTATCAAAACCAAGTTTAGACCACCCACTACGAAATATAAATAAATATATATATAGACCCGGTCTGAACATTCATCTGGCGAAGGACATGTAGACATAAATTACCCCCCTGCAAACCTATCATTACATAACTATAGGGCAATGTTCCACAAAAATAATGATGATTCAAACAGAAAAATAGCACTATTTCATCAGGTTTGTTGTAATATACATATTTCAATAAGATTAGTGATAAGGTTATGATCTGTTCCAAAGCTAACGTATTGTAATGCGTGATTATCTATTAAAAAAAACAAAAAAAAACACCAAAACAGAAATATGTCATTCAAACCTTCATCACGCTGAATAATGGAAAAATACATTTCTTTTAACGTCTCATAAACATGTAAAGAAAGTACTTGCTTCCTTAATGATTTCAAAGCGCGTTTACCTGCTTGTCAAATTTCACAACGGATAATCTTTACACACTGGTAATCATTAATCACTCTGCAACAACTACTTATCGTCGCCATTTTCTTGTTAATGGAAGAAAAGTAGACAATCTATATACGTGCATTATTAATTGTTTCTTTACTTCAAAGAATTATTGTCCAACTTTTGTGATCTGTTTTCACTAGTACCGTTATCTGGTTTATTTATAGGTTTCTGATGATCTACGTCTTAAAGCACCTTTTGCAGCAATGTACTAAACACACGTACAAGCAATTTCGTTTTGAAAAATAATGTAATTAAAGCGTCCTTAGGCTCACCAACCAAGCAGATTAAACCACTTAATTAAACAGGTAATATTTATCATATCAAATAATACAGCTGACCTCGCTAGCGTATAAAGCATATACATATATATATATATATAAAATCTCGATCACCATAACGCAACGAACATTCACTATATACTTCACCATATAGTTAACCCTCAAGTTACCGACTCACCAAGCTAACCCTCAAGTTACCGACTCACCAAGCTAATCCTCAAGTTACCGACTTGTTTTTATACCATTCACTATTGGTACCCCGCCCCCTCGAGTTAGCGATAAGCTCGAGAACTTATAATATTAAAATTCGAAATTCGATCCCTGCTTAGTTTAAAGCTAAAAAATACTAACGGTTGGGTCTACGTATTCCATGATATTGAGTAATTTAACGTTTTTGCCTGTTACAATAACTGCTCGCCAGTTCTTGTGAATAACAGTAACAGTAATTAAAACAAGAGTAAATATAAATAAATAATTGGTTTTAAAATTAAAATAGAAAATAAATGATGTTGTATTATTGATTCTCACCTCTATAATGTGATTTATAAACGATTTGAAACTGGTGATGATTACAATTCACTTCCTTAATCTGTTCAAACCACAACAGTCATGGTGCATGAAAAAATGATATATATGGCACTGTTATGTCTGGCATTAATCGAAAAGCCTCGTCTGCACTGGATATGACAGATGTAGTGTGTTTGACACATTATAACATATCCTCCTTTGCTTTAACTCGTAGGTTCTTAGAATTATAAAGGCCTGACAAAAAAAAAAAGAGTTAAACCCTCATTTTCAATGTTAAAATACAAGGAGACCACATCAATAATTAGTGGGTTTAACAATAATGTTAATTGTATTCTTGTTTATTTTGTGTGTATTTGTGATTCGTATTATAAGGACACTGTAACGAACATAAGAAATTAGAAAAATGTGTTTAATAAAGCTCATGGGTTATCGGTAGTTCTAGGACTAACATACCACATGTAGCTTGTTAGTAATCTATAAGCTTAGCCTTCATCTATTTAATTATAATTAATTTATAGTTGTTGACGTGTCACATTAGTTAGAAACATCATCTTACTGCTTCTTTAGCCATAGATATAAAATTAACTGATTGACCTAACTCGACTATAAATGCACTTCAGCATGATCAGCTTATACTTTTAATCTAAACTCAGTTTGAACAGGGCAGTGCCTAGTAGTTTGTGTACCCAGACTTTAAATCCAAAGGTTCATGGTTTGAAGCCCGATGCCGCAAAACGCGTCTACACTTTGGGGACTTTGATGCTCTAAAATGAGACGATCAAATTCCACTATCCGATCAGACAAGAGTAGCCCAAGAGTTGGTGGTGGGTGCTATTAACTAGTTTAGTTACCTCTCTTCTTGTCTGTGAATTCAAACCTAAGGAGGACTATACGCAGATAGCCCTTTGTGTAACTTTGCGCGAAATATCTGAAGCAACAAAAAAATAAACTCACTTTAATCATGTATCTGTGTAATCGTTACTATTTTGATTGTGTGTGTTACATGAAAGCTAAATCTACCACATTTTTTCTCAGATTAAAAAAGAAAGAAAAGAAAATCAAATAATTCATATCTAAGCATACGGGCCTGACTACCAACAATTAGTTACACCATAATCTACGCGAAGTTCGAAACTTGTGATAAAACAAGACCGCACATCTGATATTGAATTCATCATCCGCCACTTTAGTATTAAAGATTCAACTCGACTGCAGGCTGACACACCCACTGTGTAGAAGCAGTTTCATACTACTGAATTTCACAAATAAGACGCATCCCTTAAGTCGCTAATCGATGTGTCGTATGCAATCCCCGGCTCCCGAGGTGTCTTGAATGTCGAAACTAGGGCGAAAAGCAGTGGAAAACCCCCGTGTCAAGAGAGAAGCCCCGTTATTCATTGTTAGTCTGAAACCTGGATATACCCGTGTCAATCCAACGTAAAGACTGGCGTGGATAATACTATGATGTGACCTTATTTTCACCGGTTTAGACTTGATTCACTGGCAATAGTTTAGGAGGCCATGAATACTTTGTTGTATTCTGGACAATAATGCATTATCTACTTTCAATGGAAAGTGGGGATAATATCTCTTTCAGTATAATGTATTATGCCATACTGCACTCGGTGTCTAGAAGTGGTTTGCTAGGCACACAATACGTCTTGACCAGCCCAAATTCCCATTTTAATCCAACTGAACCTTTCTTGGACGTTTTGGAAAGCCGCCTGAGGGACATGTTCCGATATCTCTCTATACTTAGAACTGCGTACCAACAATTTGATGCGAGTGTTACAGACCAAGCTGGGAGTAATGCCAAAGGTTGAACGACTTAAGCTCTTGCGGCAAAACCCATTACCTTTCTTCTTAATGAGCTCTGGCCAAATATTTTTGATAATACAGCATATTATATGATCCATGAAAAAAGTAACAAAAACATATGCATACAATATATATCTCCCATTACGTTTAACAAAGTAGTTTTTAGTTATAATTTTTTGTGAAACCATTCGCATCCAAACAGTGACAAAATTGTTCATATGAAAGGCAAACAGCATATCAAATAGGTAATTGCAATGTAATCTCATAATTAGGCTTACAAGACTTGAAAAACTGGGTCATTTGTTTTCTACAAAGATTGACACTGTAACAATCCTAAGACAGTTTAAGTTACAATAACACACTTTTTACATTTGATAAATTATCACTTGTTTATTGCATCACGTTTTAAAACCGTAGACAAACAGATTTTGTTAAATCTTATATAAGTAAAAAAATAAGAAATAAAATAAAAAAATGCACCTGAGTTGTTTTGAGCCTATTTGAAAAAATTAATTAAGAAGTTGTTTCTTCGTTTGTTTGTTTTTTTCGCGGCAGGGTAGGTTTTCAAGTCTCAATTTTTGCGGCTGTCCAATAACAGGTTAGGTTAAGAAAACGTAGAAAAGAGGAAGGGAACGCGGTACCATGTGATGTCTTTGTCAGGTGATTCTCCGAGTAAAATTTGAAAAGAGCTACGTATAATAACAACTGATACACACTAAACAAATACCGAGATACAGAGAAACTGGGAAGATTTAATACTTTTACTGTTTTTGATCGGGACAAAAGATGAGGCTAAAAACTGGGTCGTCTGGTAACCCTAATCATTAAGAACTAGTATGGATAATGTTTTCTTGTTCCAAATACAGAAATATTCAATTATTTAACTTTTTAAAATATCTTTTTTAGTTACAATATATTAAAACCGAAGTGTGATATTTATTTAAAAAAACAGAAACACTTTAAAACTTGATTATATTAAATTATTTCTTTTAAACCTATTTTTACACGTCGGATAAATATATATAGTTTAACGGGAAGGATACATAATTCCTAAATAGTGACTACCAATAAAAAGTGAAGTTATAAGAAAACTTTAACTTGAAAATATTGGAATAAAACTATTTGGTCGATCTTTTTAATAATAATACATCACTACCGTAAGGGGGACTTGAACTTCCACAGTATAAACCTAAAAGTATAAATAACTTAATGTTAAGCCTACATGTTCTGTGCGGAAACTATATTTGCATATGAAAAAAAAAAAAGTTATAAAATAAAGAGCAATGTATTTAAGGTTTGGTAAGTAACTATTATTCAATGTTTGTTTGAAATTTAGAAAAGATTACGAGTGTGTACCTTGGACGTTAAAGAACCTCAAGGAGAATCTAGTTGGTTAGCATTTAGTGCACATTTAAACTTTTATTTTGTGACAAGTCTTCAGAGGATATGTTTAAAAGTTAAATATGAAAGTAAGAATGTGGCAACTGAAAATGTATGATGTTTTTCATTAACGTTTCCATAAAAGCCACATAATGTAATATCAGTCTTCACAGTAATAACATAATGTAATATCCGTCTTCATAGTAATGGTACAAATTATATTTCATAATGTAATATCAGTCTTCAAAGTAATAATAAAAGATAGTATCAGTCTTCCCAATAATAGCATAACGTAATATCAGTTCACAGAACTAACATGAGTCTTTAAGGTAATAGCATAATGTGGGTCTTCACAGTAATAACAATGTAATATCAGTCTTCATGGTAGTAATATAATGTAATACCAGTCTTCACAGTAGTAATATAATGTAATATCAGAGTTCACGGTAGTAATATAATGTAATATCAGTCTTCACGGTAGTAATATAATGTAATATCAGTCTTCACGGTAGTAATATAATGTAATATCAGTCTTCACGGTAGTAATATAATGTAATATCAGTCTTCACGGTAGTAATATAATGTAATACCAGTCTTCACGGTAGTAATATAATGTAATATCAGTCTTCACAGTAGTAATATAATGTAATACCAGTCTTCACAGTAGTAATATAATGTAATATCAGTCTTCACAGTAGTAATATAATGTAATATCAGTCTTCACGTAGTAATATAATGTAATATCAGTCTAGTAGTAATATAATGTAATATCAGTCTTCACAGTAAAGACTGAAACCTTCCAGCAACACAACTCACTAGCATATTTGTAATCCACAATAGTTTTGATTAAATAAGTGATCGAGTGTTTATAATTAATGGTTAATCGAGTGTAATATAATGTAATATCAGTCTTCACAGTAGTAATATAATGTAATACCAGTCTTCACAGTAGTAATATAATGTAATATCAGTCTTCACAGTAGTAATATAATGTAATATCAGTCTTCACAGTAGTAATATAATGTAATATCAGTCTTCACAGTAGTAATATAATGTAATATCAGTCTTCACAGTAGTAATATAATGTAATATCAGTCTTCACAGTAGTAATATAATGTAATATCAGTCTTCACAGTAAAGACTGAAACCTTCCAGCAACACAACTCACTAGCATATTTGTAATCCACAATAGTTTTGATTAAATAAGTGACCGAGTGTTTATAATTAATGGTTAATCGAGTGTAATATACTATATAGCACAATTATTGGCTGATCGAGTGTATTGTACAGTACAACATACTTAATGGTTGATCGAGTGTATTGTATAGTACAACATACTTAATGGCTGATCTAGTGTATTGTACAGTACAACATACTTAATGGCTGATCGAGTGTATTGTACAGTACAACATACTTAATGGTTGATCGAGTGTATTGTACAGTACAACATACTTAATGGTTGATCGAGTATATTGTACAGTACAACATACTTAATGGTTGATCGGTATATTATAATGTATATCACACCTAATATCTGAGTGATGGAGTGTAATATAATAAACATCATACCCAACGAGTGACTAAGTATATTATAATATATATCACACCTAATATGACTTCCGTCGTATTATTACTAAGTTTTCGAACTTAGAGTTAATACCATGAAGATTACAATTGTTTACACTCCATTTTAAGGGTACTGGTTTACTTTGGTATTTCTCCTCTTAAGATAAAAATAATGTTAATCAAAACTAGTCTTTAATTTATATGGTATATAAAACAAAACTATCATTTTAAATTCATGTGATATATATAACAAAACTGTAATTTTGAATTTTCAAGACATACAACAAAACTACAGTTCTGAATTCATCTGGTATATACAATAAAAATAGGTTTGAATTCAGATGGTGTATAGCAGTTCTCTTGTATCGTAAAAGTTTTAATAAGCAGTGAATTCGTCCTTTTTAACTAAATACAAAACAATCCCTCATGCTTCTAAACAAGTACTTATGAGACTGTAGAATAAAATCATACATATATTTGTATATAGCAGACGTGTCTGGTCGACGTCTGTAGAAAATACAGAAGTTATAATTATATAAGTTATCAACATCTTATTTTTATTCTTTTAAATTGTTTTCTGAATTAAAATCTTAAAGTAATTTATATATATATACATACACATGACATCCAAACTTTAACACAAACTTTATGGTTGTAATCCCCACACAACAGGCACGGAGAAATGGCGAACATACAACAACATTCAGAATGAAACCAACCTCTATACAACAACTTAGCGACAGACAGCCATACAGCTACCAATCCTAGCCCTTGTAACAGAAGTAATACGGAGAAAAGTCGACACTAAGACAAGATCTAGTTTTCAATCCAGGATTCTGATCAAGCCACATGGAGGTCATTGAACCCGTTCACAGTTAGCATATTTTGTTTTTTACTTACTATGTCATGAACCGCCTTAAATCGTTGTTGGACCTTGGCAATGTGAGCGACAAAACACACGGCTGGCTTTGATCGATCTCTGCCTAGTGCTCCTGCCTTTCACACGGTGTGACGGTCCGTCTCTTCACAAAGAATACTTCCTGAATCAGCAGACTGTACCACTGACTGACGTATAACACATGTTCACCATATGTCTACATATGAACCTTATCAATACTCTGACCAGTTATGGCTCTTCAAATTGACGTATATTGATATCCCGATCTTGACTCTTTAACAGCAGTTACTTGCATTCTGACAAAGGACTTTCTAGCCCTGAATAACCCTGATCTCTAGAGCTAAAATTCTGTGATATTTCAACTTCCAACTAAACTGCTATTAGGCTTGAACTCGTTCTTCCTGAACCAGCTTGAATCTTTAATGTTGATCGCACTATTCTACAAACTAATGCCGGCTTTTAACTATACCTCAGTTGCTAACTTGTATATCGTGCTAATATACACAATGAAAACAACAGAACTCGACAATACGTAATCTAGTCGACGCCGACTACAACAGAAAACCATGAGACAACATTTCCACCTTAATACTTAAAGCTCGTTACATCGCTCGTAACATGCAAAAATAAATTACCTGATATAATAATGTACTACAGTGCTCACGTGAATTTATAATATCCGTTGGGACTTCTG
>NW_013670057.1:57828-59696 GCF_000517525.1 Limulus polyphemus | reverse complement strand
AACCAATTATTAATATTCCACTAGGTAAGAGTTCCGTATGGCACTCCCACTCAATTTAAAAAAAAATTCATCAAAGTAATATTTATGTATTAATAAATCATATTAATAGTATGATCTGATAATTTTGATACATTATTATACCACTTACTTCATTAATTAGATGTACAATATTCTTGGGGATAAACTTTACAAATGTCTTGTATAAAGGCATCAAAAAGGCTACTTTTATCAGAATATTATGTTCTCAACATGTATTCACACAAATGCTTGTCAAAGCCATGCCCCAATTTTTCTAATACGCCCCTTAAAATAAACCCTTTTCAGAATCTTTTTTATCCAGGCAATTCTATAATTTTTGGGTGGGGGTGCCATATGGAACTCTTTCCTAAAACCGAATGATAAGCGTGTTTTCGAGAACAAATATTTAAAAAAATACTAACTAACTTCCAATCAACAGCAATAAATTGATAAAAAAGTTGATTTGGTTATATGACTGATCAAAAACCAAGCTTTCCCATCGTCTCTTTCTGCATAAAAATATGACAACTCACTTAAACTGCAATTAAACTTCAAACACATCAATGTTGTTTGTACTGATAAAGTAATACGTTTTTCGCTTGTGTACATGTCTGTTATGAAGACAGTTTTTAATGTTTTTTTTCATACGACTTTCGATTGCTAGTTGCATGGTTTATTCTTGGGCAAATTTAGGCAGATGACATTATACTTCTGTGAACTGACTCTGTTTTAGAAGTTATGGCGACGTTTACAGTTGGTGAAATCTGTGCTAGTTGCTTAAAACGTCTAGATAATTCTTAAGCAAATATAGTCAAGAGTGAATTGTGGGGCCGAGACACTGGGAAACTTCCTGGTGGGCCGGCGATCATCGAAAAAAAAAGTCGTGATTTGTTTAACAATATTTAAATCAAGCTTAATCGTGTGCTAATTTCCCCTTATCGGCTTACAGCGCAGAAAAGCGATAAATGTTTAGTTATATTCCTCTTTTGCGATTTTTTGTGAACGGTAGTTTCAGTTCGGGTAATTCTATAGTCACTTCGGTCTATACTTTAAGTGTAATAATAGTAGAATAAAAAAAATCTGCACAATGTATGTTTAATTTGTGAACTGTATCAAAAATACTTGTGCATATAATAATCTATGCAACATTAAGCGCAGCACCCCTCTCATTTTGTTACACGAACCCCTCTCCCCTATCTCGTTGGATGGCCAGTATACAAATAATTTTCCCGGGCAGTTTTAAGTCTCAAATGCGCCCCTTAGTATATTCACAGAAGTCTCCAATCAATGGTCTCTTACGCATCTGCTTGTTTGATAATTTCCCGTAAAATTTCTTCCCGAGGAACTTCAGCGATACAAGTCATTTCTTAAATAAAACTAGTTTATTCTTTCTCAATACAACTGTGCAATACACAGAATTTCCACAGTCATTTTAACTTCAACACATGCTATAATTCCCAACGATTCACGTACTTTACTTAGGGTCACTACCGCTCACTTGACTCAATCACCTGTCTCTATATCCGTCTATCTGCAATTATATCTCCACTTTATTTTCCGGGCTTATATACTAAAATAGAGGGCGCCTAGAAAAGACTAGAGTTACCAGGAACAGTCATGATCCTTCTCGAAACTCCAGCGTCACATGACTTCCGCTGTCGTAACAGGTTTATTGCTTAGGCTGATGTGTTAAAACTAGTTCAAACTTAGAACCGAGGTCTTAAATATTTCGTATACTAGCCTAATAATGCCATGTATTACAATTACGTAGTTCTAAGCAACTCACTCATGGTTTTATATATATATATATATATATAGAGAGAGAGAGAGAGAGAGAGAAGACTACCGAC
>NW_013670057.1:50621-57001 GCF_000517525.1 Limulus polyphemus | reverse complement strand
ATAATCACAAAATACCCACTATAATATCTTACTAATCACAAACATGGCTTGTGTAGTCACAAAATACCCACTATAATATCTTACTAATCAAAAACATGGCTTGTGTATAATCACAAAATACCCACTATAATATCTTACTAATCAAAAACATGGCTTGTGTATAATCACAAAATACCCACTATAATATCTTACTAATCACAAACATGTCTTGTGTATAGTCACAAAATACCCACTATAATATCTTACTAATCACAAACATGCCTTGTGTATAATCACAAAATACCCACTATAATATCTTACTAATCACAAACATGTCTTGTGTATAGAGTCACAAAATACCCACTATAATATCTTACTAATCACAAACATGGCTTGTGTATAGTCACAAAATACCCACTTTAATATCTTACTAATCACAAACATGGCTTGTGTATAGTCACAAAATATATTTTAAACTTTAAAAACCATGAACCTTTGGATTTACAGTTCAAGCATGCTAATTAATAAGCCATACCCAACCAAATAGTTAAATAAACAAATAAATCAAATACTAGTATTTATGTCCCAAGTATGCAATCACACAGAGGAAAGCATAGGAAAGTTGGAAAAATCCATTTACTATCCTGATTTGTAAATATTGTTCCAAGAAAAATGTGGAAACAACATCCCAGCTTACTAAAAAAATGCAGAGTTGCCATATGGGACAACATAACTTTGATGTTTTTTGGCATGAATTCTCAATGACTTTAAGACTTAACTCTGTGAGTGAACAACATATTTTTTGTTAAGTTGTCTGCCAAGAAAATACTAATACATATGTATACACAATGGCTATATCTTTCCTTTTTTTTTCAGTTGAGTTGTGTTAAAATTTTCATAAAATATAATACTGTACATTCTTGCTAACATTTATAAATTGTACTACATTTATAAAAGATGGTGTATTTTGATCTTACTAAGTTCTTCACCTATAGATGTATCTTATACAATTTATTAACTCATTAAGAATTTAAAAAATTGTAATTTTCCTTCAGTGTGTTAAACAAGCAAAATTAGAACTATAAAATATCAGGAACTTACACCTATATCAACAGTTAACTAAACAAAATATCAGAATATATTTGAATTATATCAGAAATAATAATTTGAGAATACAGGCTTTAATATCAGAAATATTAACTATCTATTCTGGTAATATACATGCATAAACATGAATCTTCTAATACAGAATCATCTTTTTTTTTTCATGATTATCATGTTACTGAAATTATTACCAGATTAAATAGTTTGTATTTTCTCAGATACTGGTAAACAAATTTATGAATTAGGAAGGATCTTTTCTGCTTATTTGAAAACATTCAACAAAGATTAATAGTTTTGTTTTGAGTTTACTTACCGATTTTATTACAAATTACAGCATTTTCAGTAAGTAAGATTTGTTTTTAGAACAGGTATGACATTTTGATCACTGGTGCGATCATTCTCAAGTACACAAGAATGATCTCACCGGTGATCAATACGTGGAACCTGTTCTAAAAACAAATCTTCTTTTACTGCAAAAACTGTAATTTGTAATAAAATTCAACAAGGATGTTCAGGAAAGTGAATTACATTACACTCTCATATACCTTTTCAATTAAAATCTAGGAGGCTATTTTACATTTTATATGAAGCATATATATACACACACACACACACACACACACACATATATATATATATATATACACACACACATATATATGCAGTTCATACATTTCACAGTAATAAAAACTGATCATTGATGGCACATTTGGGCACAGTAATACAGTTTACATAAAACATTTCACATCAATTACATAACTTTTAAACTTTATGAATTATCTCATAATACTTGAGCTTCTTGTTATAATCAATACTTTATGTTTCTTTGTAGTTACCCCATGATTATCTTAACATTCTTTACTAAGTCAAATTATTGATGTAAAATCTAACAAACATTTGGAAGTGTAGCTTTAAAAATAATGAGTCATCAAATTTAAGGTTTAATCTGGTGACAATCTCATTAACAGATGATTTCAAGCTGGTATAGCTATGTGCTTTTGTAGGCTAGCCCATTTAAAACTTATTGTTTTAACATAATGAAGTATTTATCACTTATACTTCTGAGAGATAACAAGTATCAGGTGATTCAAAAAACAAAACAAAAAACTATGACTCCTATAGGCCTGTATAATTATAACAACCAGAACATATCTCCAAAAGTAAAAAAAAAAAAATTACTTCAGCAAAATAAACAACACTGCACATTAAGAATAAAATGATATTATAGTTCTGCTGGAGACTTCAGAGTATCTGAACAGGTTGAAGTCAAATCTAGGTAATAAAGACAAGGTGAAATGATAACTGAAAAAAAAAAAAAGAGACAAAGAAAATTATACAAGAGGTAAAAAAAAATCAAACATATGTATATATTTACCTTTTTTTTAACTGTTTGCTTAATTTTCTTTGTCTTTTTTTCGATTGACTTTTTTATGTCTATTTTACCGTCACTGGTTGCCGTCATACATGGTGAAAATATGTTAAACAATGTTTCTTGAAAAGTAATCTGCCTTTAATAACAAAAATATAGTACTATTTTATAATTTCTAATGGATCTAATTTACTTGATGATAGTTATCATATTTTAAAATATTCTATATAAATAATTTTTAATATATATTTAGCGTTCTGATATTTCAAAGATTAACAAGCATTTTTTTAACATTAAAAATATCTGCTCATGTCAAACTAATGGCTCCCTCCTTATACTTTCCTATCGGAAGAATACAGTAAAACAAAAACAGGTTAACTACAATTTCAAAAAAAGAAAAAAAAACAGGAAGAAATAGAGTAATATTTTGAAATAAACTATTTATGTTGAAATACTCTGTAGTTCTTTTCTAATTCCCATTTTCTTATCTAAGTGGTTGTATATATCTATATATATAAATATCATTACCACTTTTAAGTTTATATTTTGTTGGCCGATTAGAAGTTCCGAGAATTTGTGTGTGTGCCACACTACTACTACTACGTGCTTATCTTACAAAACATCCTGCCAATACAACTAATATTGCAGCAGAATGTCAAAATATTTGAAACTTATATTTCCTTGCGACAAATCCTAGTGACAGATTTTAAAAAAAAGTTATGAAGTTTTCATTAATTTTTTTTAGGCCTACTCTCACACGATATTAAATCTGGGCGCTTTCATACGAAAGATTCATATATAAAACATATCAAAATTTACAACGAACTAAAAACCTCATTTATATTTACAGCATAGGTGAAGTTTACACAGCCTATTAGCATTTGTGAATTTTATAACTATATTAAAGTCTGGAGACAGAGGCAATTATTCTTAACTGAGTACTACCATACACCCTACCTACATCCTCTAGTAATGAAAATAGAAATGCGGCGGCGCACTAGTCTATGCACGATTTAGCTTAGTCTACGTCATACAAATATAATATCACACTTACCTGTTTATGTTTTAAAGCTAAAATTTACTAGATTCTGGAGTTTCAGTGTTAAATATAAACTAATTATACCTATCCTAAGTTATGTTTCATTGCACATATTACACAAATAGGAAGGATTCCAATCATTGACATTTAGTAGACGCTGAATCTTTCTATTTCCGCTAGAGGTCACTGCTACTTTTATTTTTATTGCGGAGGTATTACAGTGAAGTTCTCTAATATATTGATTTTTCAAGAAAGCCGCTATTCTGAGATTAAACAAAACGGTCACATGGTATAATACTTTGATGTTTTACGTGTCTCAAAATGTTATTGGAGTATTATTTCCATTTTTCCTGTGATTTAAAAAATAAAAAAACAAAAAAAAACAAGATGCACTTCTGTATCAATACTTAAAATTTACTTCCTTTTTCTTTCTCCCCCTCTCTCCCCCAGTGGCTCAGCGTTAAGTCAGCAGGCTTATAACGCTAAAATTCAGATTTGATAACCTGGAGTGGGCAAATCACAGCTAACCTATAGTGTAGTTTCGCACTTAACAAAAACAAACAAACAAAATTTTCTTTATATAAAACCACTGTTATATATATATATATATATGTGTGTGTGTGTGTGTATATATATATATAGCCAAAAATATATCAACCAGCATTAGTATAGGGATTGTGCGCGTGCTAATACTCTTTTTCTGGACTCATCATCTCGTTTCTTCAATTTAAGATATTTCTATATCTCAGCTTTATGAATTTACAAAGTTTATGCAGTCAGTTTTGGTCCATCGTTATTCAGACGTTCTTTTGATAAATTTGTTTTAATTATATTCATTAGTGGGATTTAGAATGAATTTGAGCAACGCCAAAGATACGTCGCTATTCTTAAAGAGTAAAAATTTAGTAAAAGAGATGAGTGAAAACCATTTGATGGGCAAGATAAATATTTTTAATCATTTAAGAACGGCCGTGTCTTAATAATTAGTGTGCAGGACTGTGTTCCAAGGCCTCGTGGTTCACGCCCCCTTGCTGAATTAAAGTACACCTATCTTGGGACCGTCAATACACTAAAAGAGTGATGGTCAGTTGACAGTATTTGGTCAGATAATAGTAACCCAAGTACTGGTAGTGATTTCCTATTGGTTAACTGCACTCCTTTTAATTCATCAATTCGAAATTAGAGACAACTGTCTACAGATTTCCTTAGTGCAGATTTGCACGAAAATTCAAAAATACATACAGAATCGTTTAAGCTCTTTCAAAAAACCTGTCCATATTACAGATAACATTTATTCATATCTGCAGCTGCAGTTTTTCGCACCAATTTTGGTTTGTAGTATCTAGTTAAACGCAAAAAGGCTATTTAATTTGTATATTATCAATACCACAAAAAGTTAATGCAAGCTTGCCTCATACATCCTATGCTTAGTTCTCACTTCCAGTTTATGTAAATTGTATTAACACGTGCTTAGATATTATTATTAAGGAAATAAAGTACATATCTGCCTTTTCTTTCTTTCTTTTTGGTTTGGTAGCTGTTTAGATAAAATTTTCTTAATTGCATTACAATCAAAATTCCAAACTATATATCCATATTACTCAGAATAGTAATAACAAAATTAGCGTTACTCACAAAGCCATCCTTACGGCAGTCGAGAAGTTGTCTTAAATGTACCTTATTCGTCATTTCTTGTTAGGTGTTGTATTTATTGTGGGCCAGGTCATTGACGGGAGACATAATACTTCATGTTTCAGACTATTTTGTGAACTATTGTTAGGCTAAAGAAGAATTCCCAACCTTTTAAGAATCTTAGAAAAGAATAAAATGCGCTTGGTGATATAAAATTTGTAATATGTCTGATGCACTATAATTACATACTGTATATCACTTTCTTCTTCCCAGTCACGATAGGCGATCAATATTTCAAGTTTTACGGAAAGTATTTCCCCTTATCCTATTCCAAAAGATTTTTGCAATAGAATAATGTATGAAAAAAGTTACTACAAATCAATTCGCTGAGAGATACTTGGTGACTAAAATATAGCATATCTAGTATGGTGAGGGAAATATTTTCGCCAAGTTATTACATAAATAGAATTTGGACATGACTCTTGGTAGTTCATCTTTAATCCTGAGGCCTTATAACAAAAAATTCGGGATTTGAACCTTCCGCTATTCACAAGTCAGATTTCTTTTACGTTGACATTTTTAAGGGTCTATCGAGTTACTTGTTTTTAGATACCAAAAGGGGGTTGATAACATAAGCAATGTTGAGATTTCTTATAAAGTAACTTATCCGTTAAATAACACACCGTTTTAACTATAATAAACGTCTGTGAATACTGAAATTTTAAGATCCTACCCTTATGCAGCGTTTCTAGTAGTTCTTTTGTAAATTATTTTGATAGATTTCTTTGTCTCACTAATTACTGTTATTGTATTTTCACTGGTATTTTCAGTCCTGATGCGCTATAACTATTTTTAGAATATCCGCTTACATTATAAAGTGTTACTCATTAAAACTGTAGCGGTTTACTAAACACAAGATAAAACTGTTACATCAGAAAAAAAAAAGGTTTTATTTTTCAAAGCTATTGTTACGACAGCAGAATTGACGTGACGCTGGTAACACGTCATGAGATTCTCGAAGGATTATGAATTGTCCTGGCAATTCTAGTCTGTTCCAGGCGCCCTCTTTTTTAGTATATAAGCCCGGCAAATAAAGCAGAATGAGATAGATAGAGAGACTGAAGATAGAAATAATCGAGTCAAGCCGTAAGTAAAGTGTGTGAATCACTATGATTTATAACGTGTGTTCATAATAGCACTCAAGTTTAAAGTGACTGTGGAAATTCTGTGTATTGCAAAGTTGTATCGAGAAAGAAT